>NC_090728.1:94154280-94174280 GCF_036898095.1 Palaemon carinicauda
TCCTTCCAACTGACACAGTACTTTATCCTATAATGTAGCCTTGTACTTCCACATCGAAGGATATTTCCTCCTCAAAACAAAGTTCCCTTTTTTGTCCATCTTCCATAGTCTAGCTACTTGATCCTTCCAACTGAGACAGTACTTTATCGTATAATGTAGGCTTCTACCTCTACATCAAAGGATATTTCCCCCTCAAAACAAAGTTCCCTTTTTTCTCCATCTTCCATAGTCTAGCTACTTGATCCTTCCAACTGAGACAGTACTTTATCGTATAATGTAGGCTTGTACCTCTACATCAAAGGATATTTCCTCCTCAAAACAAAGTTCCTTTTTCTCTTCATCTTCCATAGTCTAGCTACTTGATCCTTCCAACTGAGACAGTACTTTATCGTATAATGTAGGCTTGTACCTCTACATCAAAGGATATTTCCTCCTCAAAACAAAGTTCCTTTATCTCTCCATCTTCCATAGTCTAGCTACTTGATCCTTCCAACTGAGACAGTACTTTATCGTATAATGTAGGCTTGTACCTCTACATCAAAGGATATTTCCTCCTCAAAACAAAGTTCCTTTTTCTCTCCATCTTCCATAGTCTAGCTACTTGATCCTTCCAACTGAGACAGTACTTTATCGTATAATGTAGGCTTGTACCTCTACATCAAAGGATATTTCCTCCTCAAAACAAAGTTCCTTTTTCTCTCCATCTTC
This sequence comes from Palaemon carinicauda, assembly GCF_036898095.1. Taxonomy (NCBI): domain Eukaryota; kingdom Metazoa; phylum Arthropoda; class Malacostraca; order Decapoda; family Palaemonidae; genus Palaemon; species Palaemon carinicauda. The sequence goes on from NC_090728.1 coordinate 94,154,989, forward strand.
CATAGTCTAGCTACTTGATCCTTCCAACTGAGACAGTACTTTATCCTATAATAGAGCCATGTACTTCCACATCGAAGGATATTTCCTCCTCAGAAACAAAGTTCCCTTTTCTGTCCATCTTCCATAGTCTAGCTACTTGATCCTTCCAACTGAGACAGTACTTTATCCTATAATGTAGGCTTCTACCTCTACATCAAAGGATATTTCCCCCTCAAAACAAAGTTCCCTTTTTTCTCCATCTTCCATAGTCTAGCTACTTGATCCTTCCAACTGAGACAGTACTTTATTGTATAATGTAGGCTTGTACCTCTACATCAAAGGATATTTCCTCCTCAAAACAAAGTTCCTTTTTCTCTTCATCTTCCATAGTCTAGGTACTTGATCCTTCCAACTGAGACAGTACTTTATCGTATAATGTAGGCTTGTACCTCTACATCAAAGGATATTTCCTCCTCAAAACAAAGTTCCTTTATCTCTCCATCTTCCATAGTCTAGCTACTTGATCCTTCCAACTGAGACAGTACTTTATCGTATAATGTAGGCTTGTACCTCTACATCAAAGGATATTTCCTCCTCAAAACAAAGTTCCTTTTTCTCTCCATCTTCCATAGTCTAGCTACTTGATCCTTCCAACTGAGACAGTACTTTATCGTATAATGTAGGCTTGTACCTCTACATCAAAGGATATTTCCTCCTCAAAACATAGTTCCCTTTTTTCTCCATCTTCCATAGTCTAGCTACTTGATCCTTCCAACTGAGACAGTACTTTATCGTATAATGTAGGCTTGTACCTCTACATCAAAGGATATTTCCTCCTCAAAACAAAGTTCCTTTTTCTCTCCATCTTCCATAGTCTAGCTACTTGATCCTTCCAACTGAGACGGTACTTTATCGTATAATGTAGGCTTGTACCTCTACATCAAAGTATATTTCCTCCTCAAAACAAAGTTCCTTTATCTCTCCATCTTCCATAGTCTAGCTACTTGATCCTTCCAACTGAGACAGTACTTTATCGTATAATGTAGGCTTGTACCTCTACATCAAAGGATATTTCCTCCTCAAAACAAAGTTCCTTTTTCTGTCCATCTTCCATAGTCCAGCTAATTGATCCTTCCAACTGAGACAGTACTTTATCCTATAATGTAGCCTTGTACTTCCACATCGAAGGATATTTCCTCCTCAAAACAAAGTTCCCTTTTTTGTCCATCTTCCATAGTCTAGCTACTTGATCCTTCCAACTGAGACAGTACTTTATCGTATAATGTAGGCTTCTACCTCTACATCAAAGGATATTTCCCCCTCAAAACAAAGTTCCCTTTTTTTTCCATCTTCCATAGTCTAGCTACTTGATCCTTCCAACTGAGACAGTACTTTATCGTATAATGTAGGCTTGTACCTCTACATCAAAGGATATTTCCTCCTCAAAACAAAGTTCCTTTTTCTCTTCATCTTCCATAGTCTAGCTACTTGATCCTTCCAACTGAGACAGTACTTTATCGTATAATGTAGGCTTGTACCTCTACATCAAAGGATATTTCCTCCTCAAAACAAAGTTCCTTTATCTCTCCATCTTCCATAGTCTAGCTACTTGATCCTTCCAACTGAGACAGTACTTTATCGTATAATGTAGGCTTGTACCTCTACATCAAAGGATATTTCCTCCTCAAAACAAAGTTCCTTTTTCTCTCCATCTTCCATAGTCTAGCTACTTGATCCTTCCAACTGAGACAGTACTTTATCGTATAATGTAGGCTTGTACCTCTACATCAAAGGATATTTCCTCCTCAAAACAAAGTTCCTTTTTCTCTCCATCTTCCATAGTCTAGCTACTTGATCCTTCCAACTGAGACAGTACTTTATCCTATAATAGAGCCATGTACTTCCACATCGAAGGATATTTCCTCCTCAGAAACAAAGTTCCCTTTTCTGTCCATCTTCCATAGTCTAGCTACTTGATCCTTCCAACTGAGACAGTACTTTATCCTATAATTTAGGCTTCTACCTCTACATCAAAGGATATTTCCCCTCAAAACAAAGTTCCCTTTTTTCTCCATCTTCCATAGTCTAGCTACTTGATCCTTCCAACTGAGACAGTACTTTATTGTATAATGTAGGCTTGTACCTCTACATCAAAGGATATTTCCTCCTCAAAACAAAGTTCCTTTTTCTCTTCATCTTCCATAGTCTAGGTACTTGATCCTTCCAACTGAGACAGTACTTTATCGTATAATGTAGGCTTGTACCTCTACATCAAAGGATATTTCCTCCTCAAAACAAAGTTCCTTTATCTCTCCATCTTCCATAGTCTAGCTACTTGATCCTTCCAACTGAGACAGTACTTTATCGTATAATGTAGGCTTGTACCTCTACATCAAAGGATATTTCCTCCTCAAAACAAAGTTCCTTTTTCTCTCCATCTTCCATAGTCTAGCTACTTGATCCTTCCAACTGAGACAGTACTTTATCGTATAATGTAGGCTTGTACCTCTACATCAAAGGATATTTCCTCCTCAAAACAAAGTTCCTTTTTCTCTCCATCTTCCATAGTCTAGCTACTTGATCCTTCCAACTGAGACAGTACTTTATCGTATAATGTAGGCTTGTACCTCTACATCAAAGGATATATCCTCCTCAAAACAAAGTTCCTTTTTCTGTCCATCTTCCATAGTCCAACTACTTGATCCTTCCAACTGAGACTGTACTTTATCGTATAATATAGGCTTGTACCTCTACATCAAAGGATATTTCCTCCTCAAAACAAAGTTCCTTTTTCTCTCCATCTTCCATAGTCCAACTACTTGATCCGTCCAACTGAGACAGTACTTTATCGTATAATGTAGGCTTGTACCTCTACATCAAAGGATATTTCCTCCTCAAAACAAAGTTCCCTTTTTTCTCCATCTTCCACAGTCTAGCTACTTGATCCTTCCAACTGAGACAGTACTTTATCGTATAATGTAGGCTTGTACCTCTACATCAAAGGATATTTCCTCCTCAAAACAAAGTTCCTTTTTCTCTTCATCTTCCATAGTCTAGCTACTTGATCCTTCCAACTGAGACAGTACTTTATCGTATAATGTAGGCTTGTACCTCTACATCAAAGGATATTTCCTCCTCAAAACAAAGTTCCTTTATCTCTCCATCTTCCATAGTCTAGCTACTTGATCCTTCCAACTGAGACAGTACTTTATCGTATAATGTAGGCTTGTACCTCTACATCAAAGGATATTTCCTCCTCAAAACAAAGTTCCTTTTTCTCTCCATCTTCCATAGTCTAGCTACTTGATCCTTCCAACTGAGACAGTACTTTATCGTATAATGTAGGCTTGTACCTCTACATCAAAGGATATTTCCTCCTCAAAACAAAGTTCCTTTTTCTCTCCATCTTCCATAGTCTAGCTACTTGATCCTTCCAACTGAGACAGTACTTTATCCTATAATGTAGCCATGTACTTCCACATCGAAGGATATTTCCTCCTCAAAACAAAGTTCCCTTTTCTGTCCATCTTCCATAGTCTAGCTACTTGATCCTTCCAACTGAGACAGTACTTTATCCTATAATGTAGGCTTCTACCTCTACATCAAAAGATATTTCCCCCTCAAAACAAAGTTCCCTTTTTTCTCCGTCTTCCATAGTCTAGCTACTTGATCCTTCCAACTGAGACAGTACTTTATTGTATAATGTAGGCTTGTACCTCTACATCAAAGGATATTTCCTCCTCAAAACAAAGTTCCTTTTTCTCTTCATCTTCCATAGTCTAGGTACTTGATCCTTCCAACTGAGACAGTACTTTATCGTATAATGTAGGCTTGTACCTCTACATCAAAGGATATTTCCTCCTCAAAACAAAGTTCCTTTATCTCTCCATCTTCCATAGTCTAGCTACTTGATCCTTCAAACTGAGCCAGTACTTTATCCTATAATGTAGGCTTGTACTTCCACATCAAAGGATATTTCCTCCTCAAAACAAAGTTCCTTTTTCTCTCCATCTTCCATAGTCCAACTACTTGATCCTTCCAACTGAGACAGTACTTTATCGTATAATGTAGGCTTGTACCTCTACATCAAAGGATATTTCCTCCTCAAAACAAAGGTCCATTTTCTGTCCATCTTCCATAGTCCAACTACTTGATCCTTCCAACTGAGACAGTACTTTATCGTATAATGTAGGCTTGTACCTCTACATCAAAGGATATTTCCTCCTCAAAACAAAGTTCCTTTTTCTGTCCATCTTCCATAGTCCAACTACTTGATCCTTCCTACTGAGCCATTATTTTATCCTATAATGTAGGCTTGTACCTCTACATCAAAGGATATATCCTCCTCAAAACAAAGTTCCTTTTTCTGTTCATCTTCCATAGTCCAACTACTTGATCCTTCAAACTGAGCCAGTTCTTTATCCTATAATGTAGGTTTTTACCACTACATCAAAGGATATTTCCTCCTCAAAACAAAGTTCCTTTTTCTGTCCATCTTTCATAGTCCAACTACTTGATCCTTCCAACTGAGACAGTACTTTATCCTATAATGTAGCCCTTTACCTCTACATCAAAGGATATTTCCTCCTCAAAACAAAGTTCCCTTTTCTCTCCATCTTCCATAGTCCAGCTACTTGATCCTTCTAACTGAAAAAGTACTTTATCCTATAATGTAGCCTTGTACCTTTACATCAAAGGATATTTCCTCCTCAAAACAAAGTTCCTTTTTCTCTCCATCTTCCATAGTCCAGCTTCTTGATCCTTAAAACTAAGAAAGTACTTTATCCTATAATTTAGCCTTGTACTTCTACATCAAAGGATATTTCCTCCTCAAAACAAAGTTCCTTTTTCTCTCCATCTTCCATAGTCCAGCTACTTGATCCTTCCAACTGAGACAGTACTTTATCCTATAATGTAGCCTTGTACCTCTACATCAAAGGATATCTCCTCCTCAAAACAAAGTTCCTTTATCTCTCCATCTTCCATAGTCTAGCTACTTGATCCTTCCAACTGAGAAAGTACTTTATCCTATAATGTAGCCTTGTACCTTTACATCAAAGGATATTTCCTCCTCAAAACAAAGTTCCTTTATCTCTCCATCTTCCATAGTCTACCTTCTTGATCCTTAAAACTAAGAAAGTACTTTATCCTATAATGTAGCCTTGTACCTTTACATCAAAGGATATTTCCTCCTCAAAACAAAGTTCCTTTTTCTCTCCATCTTCCATAGTCCAGCTTCTTGATCCTTAAAACTAAGAAAGTACTTTATCCTATAATGTAGCCTTGTACCTCTACATCAAAGGATATTTCCTCCTCAAAACAAAGTTCCCTTTTTTCTCCATCTTCCAGATTCTAGCTACTTGATCCTTCCAACTGAGAAAGTACTTTATCCTATAATGTAGCCTTGTACCTCTACATCAAAGGATATTTCCTCCTCAAAACAAAGTTCCTTTTTCTCTTCATCTTCCATAGTCCAGCTACTTGATCCTTCCAACTGAGAAAGTACTTTATCCTATAATGTAGCCTTGTACCTCTACATCAAAGGATATTTCCTCCTCAAAACAAAGTTCCTTTATCTCTCCATCTTCCATAGTCTAGCTACTTGATCTTTCTAACTGAGAAAGTACTTTATCCTATAATGTAGCCTTGTACCTTTACATCAAAGGTTATTTCCTCCTCAAAACAAAGTTCCTTTTTCTCTCCATCTTCCATAGTCCAGCTTCTTGATCCCTAAAACTAAGAAAGTACCTTATCCTATAATGTAGCCTTGTACTTCTACATCAAAGGATATTTCCTCCTCAAAACAAAGTTCCCTTTTCTGTCCATCTTCCATAGTCTAGCTACTTGATCCTTCCAACTGAGAAAGTACTTTATCCTATAATGTAGCCTTGTACCTTTACATCAAAGGATATTTCCTCCTCAAAACAAAGTTCCTTTATCTCTCCATCTTCCAGAGTCCAGCTTCTTGATCCTTAAAACTAAGAAAGTACTTTATCCTATAATGTAGCCTTGTACCACTACATCAAAGGATATTTCCTCCTCAAAACAAAGTTCCCTTTTCTCTCCATCTTCCATAGTCCAGCTTCTTGATCCTTAAAACTAAGAAAGTACTTTATCCTATAATGTAGCCTTGTACTTCTACATCAAAAGATATTTCCTCCTCAAAACAAAGTTCCTTTTTCTCTCCATCTTCCATAGTCCAGCTTCTTGATCCTTAAAACTAAGAAAGTACTTTATCCTATAATGCAGCCTTGTACTTCTACATCAAAGGATATTTCCTCCTCAAAACAAAGTTCCTTTTTCTCTCCATCTTTTATAGTCCAGCTTCTTGATCCTTCCAACTGAGAAAGTACTTTATCCTATAATGTAGGCTTGTACCTCTACATCAAAGGATATTTCCTCCTCAAAACAAAGGTCCTTTTTCTGTCCATATTCCATAGTCCAACTACTTGATCTTTCCAACTGAGACAGTACTTTATCCCATAATGTAGGCCTCTACCACTACATCAAAGAATATTTCCTCATCAAAACAAAGTTCCTTTTTCTGTTCATCTTCCATAATCCAACTACTTGATCCTTGCAACTGAGCCAGTACTTTCTCTTATAATTTAGGCCTGTACCATTACATCAAAGGATATTTCCTCCTCAAAACAAAGTTCCTTTTTCTGTCCATCTTCCATAGTCCAACTACTTGATCATTCCAACTGAGCCAGTACTTTATCCCATAATGTAGGCCTTTACCACTACATCAAAGGATATTTCCTCCTCAAAACAAATTTAATTTTTCTGTCCATCTTCCATAGTCCATCTACTTGATCCTTCCAACTGAGACAGTACTTTATCCTATAATGTAGGCTTGTACCTCTACATCAAAGGATATTTCCTCCTCAAAACAAAGTTCCTTTTTTTCTCCATCTTCCATAGTCCAACTACTTGATCCCTCTAACTGAGCCAGTACTTTATCCTATAATGTAGCCTTGTACCTCTACATCAAAGGATATTTCCTCCTCAAAACTAAGTTCCTTTTTCTGTCCATCTTCCATAGTCCAACTACTTGATCCTTCAAACTGAGACAGTACTTTATCGTATAATGTAGGCTTGTACTTCTACATCAAAGGATATATCCTCCTCAAAACAAAGTTCCTTTTTCTCTCAACCTTCCATAGTCCAACTACTTGATCCTTCCAACTGAGACAGTACTTTATCGTATAATGTAGCCTTGTACTTCCACATCGAAGGATATTTCCTCCTCAAAACAAAGTTCCTTTATCTCTCCATCTTCCATAGTCTAGCTACTTGATCCTTCCAATTGAGACAGTACTTTATCGTATAATGTAGGCTTGTACCTCTACATCAAAGGATATTTCCTCCTCAAAACAAAGTTCCTTTTTCTGTCCATCTTCCATAGTCTAGCTACTTGATCCTTCCAACTGAGACAGTACTTTATCGTATAATGTAGGCTTGTACCTCTACATCAAAGGATATTTCCTCCTCAAAACAAAGTTCCTTTTTCTCTCCATCTTCCATAGTCCAACTACTTGATCCTTCCAACTGAGACAGTACTTTATCCTATAATGTAGCCTTGTACCTCTACATCAAAGGATATTTCCTCCTCAAAACAAAGTTCCCTTTTCTGTACATCTTCTATAGTCCAACTACTTGATCCTTCCAACTGAGACAGTACTTTATCGTATAATGTAGGCTTGTACTTCTACATCAAAGGATATATCCTCCTCAAAACAAAGTTCCTATTTCTCTCCCTTTTCCATAGTCCAACTACTTGATCCTTCCAACTGAGACAGTACTTTATCGTATAATGTAGGCTTGTACTTTTACAACAAAGGATATATCCTCCTTAAAAGTAAGTTCCTTTTTCTGTCCATCTTCCATAGTCCAACTACTTGATCCTTCCAACTGAGACAGTACTTTATCCTATAATGTAGCCTTGTACCTCTACATCAAAGGATATTTCCTCCTCAAAACAAAGTTCCTTTTTCTGTCCATCTTCCATAGTCCAGCTACTTGATCCTTCCAACTGAGACAGTACTTTATCCTATAATGTAGCCATGTACTTCCACATCGAAGGATATATCCTCCTCAAAACAAAGTTCCTTTTCTGTCCATCTTCCATAGTCTAGCTACTTGATCCTTCCAACTGAGACAGTACTTTGTCGTATAATGTAGGCTTGTACCTCTACATCAAAGGATATTTCCTCCTCAAAACAAAGTTCCCTTTTCTCTCCATCTTCCATAGTGTAGCTACTCGATCCTTCCAACTGAGAAAGTACTTTATCCTATAATGTAGCCTTGTACCTCTACATCAAAGGATATTTCCTCCTCAAAACAAAGTTCCTTTTTCTGTCCATCTTCCATAGTCTAGCTACTTGATCCTTCCAACTGAAACAGTACTTTATCGTATAATGTAGGCTTGTACCTCTACATCAAAGGATATTTCCTCCTCAAAACAAAGTTCCTTTTTCTCTCCATCTTCCATAGTCTAGCTACTTGATCCTTCCAACTGAGACAGTACTTTATCGTATAATGTAGGCTTGTACCTCTACATCAAAGGATATTTCCTTCTCAAAACAAAGTTCCTTTTTCTGTCCATCTTCCATAGTCCAGCTACTTGATCCTTCCAACTGAGACAGTACTTTATCCTATAATGTAGCCTTGTACTTCCACATCGAAGGATATTTCCTCCTCAAAACAAAGTTCCTTTTTCTGTCCATCTTCCATAGTCTAGCTACTTGATCCTTCCAACTGAGACAGTACTTTATCGTATAATGTAGGCTTGTACCTCTACATCAAAGGATATTTCCTCCTCAAAACAAAGTTCCCTTTTTTCTCCATCTTCCATAGTCTAGCTACTTGACCCTTCCAACTGAGACAGTACTTTATCGTATAATGTAGGCTTGTACCTCTACATCAAAAGATATTTCCTCCTCGAAACAAAGTTCCTTTTTCTCTCCATCTTCCATAGTCTAGCTACTTGATCCTTCCAACTGAGACGGTACTTTATCGTATAATGTAGGCTTGTACCTCTACATCAAAGGATATTTCCTCCTCAAAACAAAGTTCCTTTATCTCTCCATCTTCCATAGTCTAGCTACTTGATCCTTCCAACTGAGACAGTACTTTATCGTATAATGTAGGCTTGTACCTCTACATCAAAGGATATTTCCTCCTCAAAACAAAGTTCCTTTTTCTGTCCATCTTCCATAGTCCAGCTACTTGATCCTTCCAACTGAGACAGTACTTTATCCTATAATGTAGCCTTGTACTTCCACATCGAAGGATATTTCCTCCTCAAAACAAAGTTCCCTTTTTTGTCCATCTTCCATAGTCTAGCTACTTGATCCTTCCAACTGAGACAGTACTTTATCGTATAATGTAGGCTTCTACCTCTACATCAAAGGATATTTCCCCCTCAAAACAAAGTTCCCTTTTTTCTCCATCTTCCATAGTCTAGCTACTTGATCCTTCCAACTGAGACAGTACTCTATCGTATAATGTAGGCTTGTACCTCTACATCAAAGGATATTTCCTCCTCAAAACAAAGTTCCTTTTTCTCTTCATCTTCCATAGTCTAGCTACTTGATCCTTCCAACTGAGACAGTACTTTATCGTATAATGTAGGCTTGTACCTCTACATCAAAGGATATTTCCTCCTCAAAACAAAGTTCCTTTATCTCTCCATCTTCCATAGTCTAGCTACTTGATCCTTCCAACTGAGACAGTACTTTATCGTATAATGTAGGCTTGTACCTCTACATCAAAGGATATTTCCTCCTCAAAACAAAGTTCCTTTTTCTCTCCATCTTCCATAGTCTAGCTACTTGATCCTTCCAACTGAGACAGTACTTTATCGTATAATGTAGGCTTGTACCTCTACATCAAAGGATATTTCCTCCTCAAAACAAAGTTCCTTTTTCTCTCCATCTTCCATAGTCTAGCTACTTGATCCTTCCAACTGAGACAGTACTTTATCCTATAATGTAGCCATGTACTTCCACATCGAAGGATATTTCCTCCTCAAAACAAAGTTCCCTTTTCTGTCCATCTTCCATAGTCTAGCTACTTGATCCTTCCAACTGAGACAGTACTTTATCCTATAATGTAGGCTTCTACCTCTACATCAAAGGATATTTCCCCCTCAAAACAAAGTTCCCTTTTTTCTCCATCTTCCATAGTCTAGCTACTTGATCCTTCCAACTGAGACAGTACTTTATTGTATAATGTAGGCTTGTACCTCTACATCAAAGGATATTTCCTCCTCAAAACAAAGTTCCTTTTTCTCTTCATCTTCCATAGTCTAGGTACTTGATCCTTCCAACTGAGACAGTACTTTATCGTATAATGTAGGCTTGTACCTCTACATCAAAGGATATTTCCTCCTCAAAACAAAGTTCCTTTATCTCTCCATCTTCCATAGTCTAGCTACTTGATCCTTCCAACTGAGACAGTACTTTATCGTATAATGTAGGCTTGTACCTCTACATCAAAGGATATTTCCTCCTCAAAACAAAGTTCCTTTTTCTGTCCATCTTCCATAGTCCAACTACTTGATCCTTCCAACTGAGACTGTACTTTATCGTATAATATAGGCTTGTACCTCTACATCAAAGGATATTTCCTCCTCAAAACAAAGTTCCTTTTTCTCTCCATCTTCCATAGTCCAACTACTTGATCCGTCCAACTGAGACAGTACTTTATCGTATAATGTAGGCTTGTACCTCTACATCAAAGGATATTTCTTCCTCAAAACAAAGTTCCCTTTTTTCTCCATCTTCCACAGTCTAGCTACTTGATCCTTCCAACTGAGACAGTACTTTATCGTATAATGTAGGCTTGTACCTCTACATCAAAAGATATTTCCTCCTCAAAACAAAGTTCCTTTTTCTGTCCATCTTCCATAGTCTAGCTACTTGATCCTTCCAACTGAGACAGTACTTTATCGTATAATGTAGGCTTGTACCTCTACATCTTAGGATATTTCCTCCTCAAAACAAAGTTCCTTTTTCTGTCCATCTTCCATAGTCCAACTACTTGATCCTTCCAACTGAGACTGTACTTTATCGTATAATGTAGGCTTGTACCTCTACATCAAAGGATATTTCCTCCTCAAAACAAAGTTCCTTTATCTCTCCATCTTCCATAGTCTAGCTACTTGATCCTTCCAACTGAGACTGTACTTTATCGTATAATATAGGCTTGTACCTCTACATCATATGATATTTCCTCCTCAAAACAAAGTTCCTTTTTCTGTCCATCTTCCATAGTCCAGCTACTTGATCCTTCCAACTGAGACAGTACTTTATCCTATAATGTAGCCTTGTACTTCCACATCGAAGGATATTTCCTCCTCAAAACACAGTTCCTTTTTCTGTCCATCTTCCATAGTCTAGCTACTTGATCCTTCCAACTGAGACAGTACTTTATCGTATAATGTAGGCTTCTACCTCTACATCAAAGGATATTTCCCCCTCAAAACAAAGTTCCTTTTTCTGTCCATCTTCCATAGTCTAGCTACTTGATCCTTCCAACTGAGACAGTACTTTATCGTATAATGTAGGCTTGTACCTCTACATCAAAGGATATTTCCTCCTCAAAACAAAGTTCCTTTTTCTCTCCATCTTCCATAGTCTAGCTACTTGATCCTTCCAACTGAGACAGTACTTTATCCTATAATGTAGCCTTGTACCTCCACATCAAAGGATATTTCCTCCTCAAAACAAAGTTCCTTTTTCTGTCCATCTTCCATAGTCCAACTACTTGATCCTTCCAACTGAGACAGTACTTTATCGTATAATATAGGCTTGTACCTCTACATCAAAGGATATTTCCTCCTCAAAACAAAGTTCCCTTTTTTTTCCATCTTCCATAGTCTAGCTATTTGATCCTTCCAACTGAGACAGTACTTTATCGTATAATGTAGGCTTGTACCTTTACATCAAAGGATATTTCCTCCTCAAAACAAAGTCCTTTTTTCTCTCCATCTTCCATAGTCCAACTACTTGATCCTTCCAACTGAGACAGTACTTTATCGTATAATGTAGGCTTGTACCTCTACGTCAAAGGATATTTCCTCCTCAAAACAAAGTTCCTTTTTCTGTCCATCTTCCATAATCCAACTACTTGATCCTTCCAACTGAGACTCTACTTTATCGTATAATGTAGGCTTGTACCTCTACATCAAAGGATATTTCCTCCTCAAAACAAAGTTCCTTTTTCTCTCCATCTTCCATAGTCTAGCTATTTGATCCTTCCAACTGTGACTGTACTTTATCGTATAATATAGGCTTGTACCTCTACATCAAAGGATATTTCCTCCTCAAAACAAAGTTCCTTTTTCTGTCCATCTTCCATAGTCTAGCTACTTGATCCTTCCAACTGAGACAGTACTTTATCGTATAATGTAGGCTTCTACCTCTACATCAAAGGATATTTCCTCCTCAAAACAAAGTTCCCTTTTTTCTCCATCTTCCATAGTCTAGCTACTTGATCCTTCCAACTGAGACAGTACTTTATCGTATAATGTAGGCTTGTACCTCTACATCAAAGGATATTTCCTCCTCAAAACAAAGTTCCTTTTTCTCTCCATCTTCCATAGTCTAGCTACTTGATCCTTCCAACTGAGACGGTACTTTATCGTATAATGTAGGCTTGTACCTCTACATCAAAGGATATTTCCTCCTCAAAACAAAGTTCCTTTATCTCTCCATCTTCCATAGTCCAGCTACTTGATCCTTCCAACTGAGACATTACTTTATCCTATAATGTAGCCTTGTATTTCCACATCGAAGGATATTTCCTCCTCAAAACAAAGTTCCCTTTTTTGTCCATCTTCCATAGTCTAGCTACTTGATCCTTCCAACTGAGACAGTACTTTATCGTATAATGTAGGCTTGTACCTCTACATCAAAAGATATTTCCTACTCAAAACAAAGTTCCTTTTTCTCTCCATCTTCCATAGTCTAGGTACTTGATCCTTCCAACTGAGACAGTACTTTATCGTATAATGTAGGCTTGTACCTCTACATCAAAGGATATTTCCTCCTCAAAACAAAGTTCCTTTTTCTGTCCATCTTCCATAGTCCAACTACTTGATCCTTCCAACTAAGACTGTACTTTATCGTATAATGTAGGCTTGTACCTCTACATCAAAGGATATTTCCTTCTCAAAACAAAGTTCCTTTTTTTCTCCATCTTCCATAGTCTAGCTACTTGATCCTTCCAACTGAGACTGTACTTTATCGTATAATATAGGCTTGTACCTCTACATCAAAGGATATTTCCTCCTCAAAACAAAGTTCCTTTTTCTCTCCATCTTCCATAGTCTAGCTACTTGATCCTTCCAACTGAGACAGTACTTTATCGTATAATGTAGGCTTGTACCTCTACATCAAAGGATATTTCCTCCTCAAAACAAATTTCCTTTTTCTGTCCATCTTCCATAGTCCAACTACTTGATCCTTCCAACTGAGACTGTACTTTATCGTATAATGTAGGCTTGTACCTCTACATCAAAGGATATTTCCTCCTCAAAACAAAGTTCCCTTTTTTCTCCATCTTCCATAGTCTAGCTACTTGATCCTTCCAACTGAGACAGTACTTTATCGTATAATGTAGGCTTGTACCTCTACATCAAAGGATATTTCCTCCTCAAAACAAATTTCCTTTTTCTGTCCATCTTCCATAGTCCAACTACTTGATCCTTCCAACTGAGACAGTACTTTATCCTATAATGTAGTCTTGTACCTCTACATCAAAGGATTTTTTTTTCGTATTCTTTTTAGTTTTTTTGTTTGTTTTTTTGCTGCTTCCCCTCCTCCTTCACTTCCTCCTCTTGCTGCTGCTCCTTTTTTTTTTTATTTGCGCTGGTCCTTCTCCTCCTCCTCTTCCTCCTCTTGCTGCTGCTCCTTTTTTTTTTTTTTTTTTTTTAGTTTTGTTTTGTATTTTCTTTGCTGCTTCTCCTCCTACTTCTTGTCTTCCTCTTGCTGCTGCTCCTTTTTTTTTATTTTGGTTTTTGTATTTTTTTTTAGGTTTTTTTGGTTTTATTTGCTGCTTCTCCTCCTCCTTTTCTTCCTAGTCTTGCTGCTGCTCCCTTGTTTTTTTTTGGTTTGTATTTTTTTCAGGTTTTTCTTTTTTCTTTTTTTTTTTGCTGCTACTCCTTTTCCTCTTGCTGCTGCTCCTTTTTTTTTTAATTTTTTTTTGGTTTTTGTATTTTTGTTAGGTTTTTTTCTTTTTTTTTTTTTGCTGCTTCTCCTCCTCCTTCTCTTCCTCCTATTGTTGCTGCTCCTTTTTTTTTTTTTTGGTTTTTGTATTTTTTTTAGGTTTATTTTTTTTATTTTTTTTCATTTTTTGCGGCTTCTCCTCCTCCTTCTCTTCCTCCACTTGCTGCAGCTCCTTTTTTTTTTTTTTTTTTTTTTGGTTTTCGTATTCTTTTTTAGGTTATTTTGTACTTTTTGCTGCTTTTCCTCCTCCTTCTCTTCCTAGTCTCGCTGCTGCTCCTTTTTTTTATTTTTTTTTTATTTATTTATTTTTTTTTTTTTTGCTGCTTCTCCTCCTCCTCCTTTTGCTCTTCTTGCTGCTGCTCCTTTTTTTTTTCTTTTGTATTTTTTTTTAGTTCTTTTTCTTTTTTTTGCTGCTTCTCTTCCTCAGTCTCTTCCTCCTCTTGCTGCTGCTCCTTTTTTTTTCTTTTGTATTTTTTTTAGGTTTTTTTTTTTTTTTTTTTTTTTGCTGCTTCTCCTCCTCCTTCTTTTCCTCCTATTGCTGCTGCTCTTTTTTTTTTTTTTTTTTTTTTTTTTTTGGTTTTTGTTTTTTTTTTTAGTTTTTTTATTTTTTTTTTTTTGCTGCTTCTCTTTCTCCTTTTCTCCCTCCTTCACTGCTGCTCCTTTTTTTTTTTTTTTTTTTTTTTGCTGCTTCTCCTCCCGGTTCTCTTCCTCCTCTTGCTGCTGCTCTTTTTCTTTTTTTTTCGGTTTTTGTATTTTTTTTTTGTTTTTTTTCATCTGCTTTTCCTCCTCCTCCTCTGCCTCCTATTGCTGCTGCTCTTTTTTTTTTTTTTTTTTTTTTTTTTTTGGTTTTTGTATTTTTTTTAGTTATTTTTTGTTGTTGTTTTTTTGCTGCTTCTCTTTCTCCTTCTCTTCCTCCTCTTACTGCTGCTCCTTTTTTTTTTTTTTTTTTTTTTTTGCCGCTTCTCCTCCTGGTTCTCTTCCTCCTCTTGCTGCTGCTCTTTTTTTATTTTTTTTTTTTGGTTTTTGTATTTTAGTATCTTTTTTTTTTGGTTTTTTTTTTCAGCTGCTTCTCCTCCTCCTTCTTTGCCTCCTCTTGGTGCTGCCCTTTTTTTTCTTCTGCTGCTTTTCCTCCTCCTTCTTTTCTTCCTCTTGCTGGTGCTCCTTTTTTTTATATATTTTTTTTAGGTTTTTTGTTTTTTTGCTGATTCTTCTTCTCTTCCTCCTCTTGCTGTTGCTCCTTTTTTCTTTTTTCTTTTTGGTTTTTGTATTCGTTAAAGGTGTTTTTTTTTTTTTTTTTTTTTTTTTGCTGCTTCTCCTCCTCCTTCTCTTCCTCCTCTAACTGCTGCTCCCTTTTTTTTGGGGGGGGGGGGGGTTTGTATTTTTTTAGGTTTTTTGTTTTTTTGCAGCTTCTCCTCCTCTGTCTGCTGCTCTTTTTTTTATTTTTTATTTTATTTTTTTAGTATCTTTTTTTTTTTTTTGCTGCATCTGTTCCTGGTGTTTCTCACGACCCCCAGCTGTTGGCAGACTGCTGCTGCTAGCTGCAGTCTCTGCTATTGCTAGCTGTTGTATGCTGTTGCTTTCGGTTACTAGCTGCTGCTATTTGCTACTGCAAGCTGCTGTTGCTAGTGCTGCTGCTTGCTGCTGCTACTGCTGCTCTTGCTTGCAGCTGCTGCTGCTGCTGCTGCTTACTGCTGCTTCTGCAGATTGCTGCTGCTGCTGCTTTTGCTAGCTGCAGCTGCTGCTACCTTTGGTAGCTGCTGCTGCTTTTGCTACCTGCTGCTGCTTTTGCTAGCTGCTGCTTACTGCTGCTTCTGCAGACTGCTGCTGCTGCTGCTTTTGCTAGCTGCAGCTGCTGCTACCTTTGGTAGATGCTGCTGCTTTTGCGAGCTGCTGCTGCTGCTGCAGCCCGCTGCAGCTGCTGCTTGCTTCTGCTGCAGCCACTCGCTACTGCAACTGTTGCTGCTACAGACTGCTGCTGCTCGCACCTGCTGCTTGCTGTTTCTCCTAGCTGCTGCTAGCTGCTTCTGATAACGGCTGCTGCATACTGCTGCTAACTTCAGCTGCGACTGCTGCTAGCTACTGCTCTGTTGCTTTCCCATTGCTGCTGGTTCTGCCACTGCTGCTAACTTTTGCTAGTTGTTACTATCTTCTGCTCCTGCTATTTGATGCTCCACAGCTGCGAGTTCCTAGAAATTTGTACTGATGCTGCCCACCTAACCATGAATGCCTACCTCCAAAAGATGCAGCTTCTCTTCCCAGCCAAAGATGTCTTGGTTCACCTTATAACAACTTGTCTGCATACTAGAAGACTCCCAGCTTCATCCCTCTGCAGAGCCAGTCTTCTAGATTATTCCCCCAGAACCACCCAAAGGTTGGTATCCAAAGGAATAGATCTAGATATCCGACCATTTGTACACTTGACAAAGGTCCTGTACACTCCATCAAGATCCATAGCATACTAGAACCAGCCAGGTTCCTTCCCTCTGCAGATCCTGTTGTCCTCCAGGTTATTCCAAGCATCGTTCAAGCTGGATAGTTAAGCCTTGCATCCTTTAAGCTGGGGGCAGTCCATCCAAGCGTCCTTCAAGCCAAATATTTCAGGTGTCCTTTCCAGTAAAACTGATGTCCTGAACCTGTCCAGAATGGGTGAAGCACAAAACTTAACAAAAAGATTATTCCTTTCCAAACAAAACTAAAAAAAAAAAGAAATCCTTTGCAAATAATATTAAACAAAAATTTTATTCCTTTTTTCCTATAAATATTTTTTTTTTTTTTTGGTGGCGATATAATCACCATTTTTTTTTTTGGGTGGCGATATAAACACCATTTTTTTTTGGTAGGGCTACTATACTCCCCATTTTTTTTTTTTTTTTTTTTTGGTGGCGATATAATAATTTTTTTTGGTGGAGATACTATACTCCCCATTTTTTTTTCTTTTTTGGTAGCGATATAATAATTTTTTTTTTTTTGGTGGGGATACTAAACTCCCCATTTTTTTTTTCTTTTTGGGTGGCGATATTATAATCACCATTTTTTTGTTTTTTGTTTTTTTTGGGTGGCGATATTATAATCACTATTTTTTTTTTTTTGGGTGGTGATATTGTAATCACCATTTTTTTTTTGGTGGAGATATAATCGCCATTTTTTTTTTTTTTTTTTTTTGGCGATATTATAATCACCATTATTTATATTTTGTACTTATTTTTTTTTTTTTTGGCGATATTATAATCACCATTATTTATATTTTGTACTTATTTTTGGTGGCGATATTATACTCCTCATTCTTTTTTCTTTTCTTTTTTAGTGGCGATATTGTAATCACCATTTTTTTTCCGGTGGTGATATTATGATCATCTTTTTTTTAAATTTTTTATTTATTTTTCGTGGTGATATTATATTCCTCATTTTTTTTTTTTTGGTGGCGATATTATAATCACCATTTTTTTGTTTTTTTTGGGTGGCAATATTATAATCGCTATTCTTTTTTTTTTTTGGTGGTGATATTATAATCACCATTTTTTTGTTTTTTGTTTTTTTTTGGGTGGCGATATTATAATCACTATTTCTTTTTTTTTTTTTTGGTGGTGATATTGTAATCACCATTTTTTTTTTGGTGGAGATATTATAATCGCCATTTTTTTTTTTTTTTTTTTTGGCGATATTATAATCACCATTTTTTATATTTTGTACTTATTTTTGGTGGCGATATTATACTCCTCATTCTTTTTTTTTATTTTTTTAGTGGTGATATTGTAATCACCATTTTTTTTTTTTGGTGGTGATATTATAATCACCATTTTTTTTTTTTTGGTGGTGATATTATGATCATCATTTTTTTTATTTTTTTTATTTATTTTTGGTGGCGATATTAGCCTATATTCCTCATTTTTTTTTTTTTTTTTTGGTGGCGATATTATAATCACCATTTTGTTTTTGTTTTTCTTTGGTGGCGATATTATAATCACCATTTTTTAAATCTTTTATTTATTTTTGGTGGCGATATTATACTCCTTTTTTTTTTTCTTTTTTTGGTGGCGATATAATCACCATAGTTTTTTTTTTTTTTTTTTTTTGTGGCGATATTATAAACACCATTTTTTTTTTGGTGGCGATATTATAATCACCATTTTTTTTTTTTTTTTTTGGTGGCGATATTATAATCACCATTTTTTTTTTTTTTTTTTTTTTTTTTTTTTTGGTGGCGATATTATAATCACCATTCTTTTAGTCTTTTGTTTTTTTTGGTGCCGATATTATAATCACCATTTTCTATATTTTTTTTTTTTTTTTTTTTTTTTGGTGGGGATACTATACTCCCCATTTTTTTTTGTGGCGATATTATAATCACTTTTTTTTAATTTTTTTTTTTTGGTGGCGATATTATAATCACCATTTTTTTTTTTTTTTTTTTTTTTTTTTTTTGGTGGCGATATTATAATCACCATTCTTTTAGTCTTTTGTTTTTTTTGGTGCCGATATTATAATCACCATTTTCTATATTTTTTTTTTTTTTTTTTTTTTTTTGGTGGGGATACTATACTCCCCATTTTTTTTTGTGGCGATATTATAATCACTTTTTTTTAATTTTTTTTTTTTGGTGGCGATATTATAATCACCATTTTTTTTTTTTTTTTTTTTTTTTGGTGGCGATATTATAATCACCATTTTCCTTTTTTTATTTTTTTTGTGGTGATATTATAATCACCATTTTTCTTTTTTTTTTTTGGGGGGGGGGGGGGGTGGCGATATGATCCCCAGATTTTGTCATATTTTGTGTTGCGGTATAATAGCTCTTTAGTTTTTTTTTCCAGCCCTGCTTTCTCGTCTCTTGAAGGGCGAATCTATTCAACTGGCTATCCCATATTAAATCCCCAGTCTGCTCACCAGAAATTTCTTTATGAAATAATTCCTTCAACTCGGGGTGTATTTGAGAGAGACCTTCTACAAGTTGAGTAATAGCATAATTCTTATTATTTAATTCCATCTCTAGGTTCATATTTCTTTCTATCATAGCTTGATACTTCTCCTTATTAATTGCAAATTCGTCTGCCACGGAAGTTAGATTCCTAATTTCTTCTT
>NC_090728.1:94179280-94181780 GCF_036898095.1 Palaemon carinicauda
TGCCGATAGACTCAGCTCTTTTTGAATAGAAGTTTCTTCATCGACAAAGGATGCGCTTTGTTCAACAGGAAAACTGGAAAATGAGTCTGACGTCATCATATCCCTATTGCAACTTTCAACGTTGCAGTTTGATCCTAACAGTTTGCTGTCTTTTCCTAGAATGTGGGCTCTGACTGGGTGCTCAAATGCGACGGGTGATGGGTGTTGATGGCATGCACCCATCTGTCTTATGCAGCCAAAAAAGTGTTCAAGACTATCTTGATTTAGCCTATAAGTAAGAATATATGATGTATCAAATTTAGCTTTGACCATTTTCAGCAGCTTCATTAGAGAATTGCACGATATAATTAAGCCTTTTTGGAAAGGATAAAGCCTATTGCTTTTAATTACTTTTATTTCTTTAGATACTCGAATCATATCTTGCAACGTTTTATTTTGTAGGTCCAGATTCATCCCATAGGCTTCCTATCACGAGCTACTCGAGAATTGAATAAATCGAACCAGGTATCTACAAGATATATAAACTGAGTTGTGGTTTCCCAATGCTTATCTTCAAGCAGATCTTTGTTAACGAAGTACTGAAGGCATTTATATGTAGTTTCGGACAGTAATTGCACTGCTAATTTAACATTCATACGTTGCATACCCATAACATTGATGTGCTTTTCAGAGAGTTTATGTGCTGTCCGTATATCACTTTAGTTTTTCATAATTAACTCCCTGACTGAACCACTAAGAGCAAACCTATCTCCCGACAATACAAATCCATGATCAAGAAAATTATTCCTAATGAGTTTTATTAGGTGCGGTGCATCGGCAAACACATGTATTTCTCTGTTATCATCTACCGGGTTAACAAATGCAGAATTGTCTATATCAATGCCTAAGGAATTCCACAAACTGATATTTGTTGATCCTAAGTCACTAACCATGGCTACTACAGGAAACCCAGCTTTCTCAACCCGAATAATCAATTTAAAAAGATCTTTTTTCATGTTAGTGTCGAAATTGTAATAAATAATTTGTTTCCAGGAAGTCGTAAGTCCTCTGATCATTGCACATTGTACTTTGGATTTAGGATCATACAAAGTGTCTGCGCCTCTATCGTAACTCCAAATTTGTGCAACACTGCACTCGTCAAATGAAATTACACACAGACGCTCGTGTTCCAGCATTGACTCCGATTTTATTTCTAATAAGTGGATTACCGATTCCAAAATGCCAGGTTCTACAACTATCTTACTTGACCAGCGATATAAAGTTGATAAAGAAGGAAAAGGTAATTTCCACTCTTCTCTTAAAAACTTATAAGCTTTTGGACTCAAACTGCGTAACGTTAAGGCTTTGCTGATATCATCGTCTTCCCAAGTATTATTATTACTTCCAGTGACAAGACATGCTACTTGTTTGGGTGAAAAGTATTTCTTTAAATTAGCCTTTACTACAGCAGTTGCTGATGCATACATCTCATTAAACTTAACGTACATCGCTGTTTTCTCTTTTTCCCCGTTTTCCTTTTCTTTTTCCCACTTGACCTTATTATCCAACCATTTAGCTTTTTCATTTTCCCATTTAGCCCTTTCAATAGCAAAACAGCTTTCTTTAACTTCCCACTGCTCTTTATTACATTTCCACTTTACCTCATATTCTTCCCACTTCCGTTTGATATCATCTCTCTCCTTCTCCAGCTGCTCAATTATACGGTGCAAATCTTCAATCGTGGGCACCGATTTGACTTTTTGTACAAAAAATCTTCCCTGTTTCGTCTTGCTCTTGACTAAGGATTTCATCTACAAGTCGTTTTTGTCCTCTTTTTTCGGCTCTTACCATCCTGGACGTATCTGATTAAAATCAAAATTGAATTATTAAAAAGATGGACTTGTATAGAGAACAATGCGATTAGAATTTTCTGACATTATTGAATATGTAAAAATCTTAACTAAAATTTATGAATGGTACTTTTTCACAGCGAAATGGAATAAAAGAAAATCTTTTTTTTTTTTTAACTATATATGAGGAAAACAACTGGTTCCGCGATTTCCAGATTACTGGTGAATAATAAAGAGGATATACAATAATTATAATCTGTGTAAGTTGATTACAGCGTCATTTATATCTTATTGTTTAACCAACAATACACGATACTGGTTTCTTACCTTGTGATGCATGTGAATGTCCAGTTGTAGGTAAATGCATCGTCGGTACAGATCCTTTCTTTATTCTGATGAGAGATCGAGGCACTGGTTGATTCAGCAATTCATACATCAAATTCCTTTCAAATGCATCAGCTTCAAAGTGTTTACTACATATCTGAGCGTTTTCCCCATTAATAAGATCTCTCGTTTGCACAGCTGAATCCACGTTTTCCTTGTAATGATGTCCTTAGGGAATTTATGAAAAGTGAGATCCTTACTTTTTCCTCTATATGAGAAGCATCCGAAAACTGCACAATTACTGGGCATTTTGTTATATATAAAACAGCTTTGATCAGCAAGGCGGA
>NC_090728.1:94191780-94256780 GCF_036898095.1 Palaemon carinicauda
CAATTCTCTTAGATATTTTGGACGTCCGGTTCTGATAACTTAATGAGTCATTGCACAGACTCTATTCCAGCTTTAATAGGCAGTCAATGTTATTCAATAAGTATAGGAGCGATCTTTTCTCGAAGTGGGACACCTTTTCATCAATCATGCTGTGTGTTAATTATGTTTTGTAATATCTTAAGTTGTCGTTTGAGATCATAACAGAGCGAGTTTCAATAGTCAGTAACGGAATGAATACAGGCCTTATCATAGTCTGTTTGCCTTACTTCTGGAGTGACGTCCTTATATCATTATGACGTCATTATAACATAACACAGAAAATGTCGAGTGGACTTGTCCAGTGTAGTTCAATAACAGGGAAGCCGGACAATCGTTTAGCAGTTGTCCAAAGTTATTTGTTTGGTTTTAGAAAGAGACAGATTCGACCGGCGGTTACTTACTTTTACTTTTAGGGGTTTATTTCTCGCCCTCCATCAAACACTAAAGGTCTGTTCAGGCGGGCCTTGGTGTGTGAAAAAATAATTTCTTTCCAGTTGATATTTTGCTCTGTATCGTTATCAGTTATTTCGCTAGCATTTGTATTCAGGCTTAATAGTTTTCAGGTTATCCTTATTAGCCGAATTTACAACTAAAGGTAAAGTTTATTTGATTTTAGGATCACTTGAAGGTCCCTCACCCCAAATTTTCTCACCTGAAGATCTGCAACCCTGAGAGAGGATCTTTAGGTGATAGTTTAAAGATTAATAAAACACTCAATCATAAAATCAAAGTAATTTATTGAAACGTACGATAATACCCAAAATGTGAACTCGCTAATGTGGATATTGTGCAACGATATGTTCACATAACTTCTCGAAACCATTTTTAGAAAATCTTTCATGTCACATGAATCATTGCAGATATGAGTTTAACAATTCTTGCAGCCACACGTTGGCTTTATATAGCATGATATATCGATTTCTTTAGTAATCCCAGGACCGCCTAACGTTACTATGTTTGCTTAGAAGTATGAAACACACACTTCCCACCAAAAAGCTGTTGCAGTCAATCAGGAATTTTTTTCCAGATTGGTTTACTTAACGTTTTGTTTTTGTTCCTCCAATTCGTTCACCCCAGGAATACGTTATGAAGTATGAACCCACTTCTGCAGTCACAGTCTATAACTATAACTATTATACTGTAGTATAAGAATCTTTGTTATTTGTGAAATTTTACTTAAATTTTAACTAGTAAAGTAAGGCAAAATCTCTTCAGCTGGTATGTTCCTGTGTACTAGTTCCCTGTCATTTGTGGCCAATAGTTTGAGGTGTGGTGTTTTTTGACAATTTGATTGATACAACCAATGAATTGTGACTTGTTCAGCAAATAAACCTCTTGTATTTGTTAGGGCTATCATGGATATCTTGTAACTAAATATTTTTTTTTTTTTATGCCTGGCAGTAAACTCAGCTGTTAACATTAGATAGTCAACTAATAATAAGTGTCTTAAGCTTGGAATGATTCTTAAACTAATTTGGGGAAAATTTAGTTTAAGTTAGAAGTAAGCAAAAGTGAAAATGTTGCTATAATGTCCGTTTCAATTCTTTCCAGATTTGTACTCCAGTTCGCTTGTGACACTGAGGACTGAAAGAGGACACAAAGGCTGTGATGCAACAAGGTGAGAAATTGCAAGATCTTGAATCCTTTGTCTTCTGTAATTGCCAAGTTAAGTATGACGCCATCAAAGATGAACTGATTATGTAAACTTCGCTTGAATAGTGAAATTGTTTTTAGGTTCTATGCTTTTTAGAAGACAGGTTAGATTTGTGGCATTTAGTGCTGGTATGAAGTTCCTCCATCAGGTACAGAACAATACCAGATTATGATGAGTAAATAACAGTTATTTAAAATCTTTATATTGGTGTTCCATTTAGTGATAGGCCTCGTTGGATTCACTTAAGCTATGTTTGATCAAAATATTATTATTTTTTTTTTTACTAATTCCTGGTAGATGGTAAGCTTTGATTAAATTAATGCATTTTAGTAAAAAAGAAAAATTCTAATGCAATTATAGTTTAATTCTACATCTCCATACAGGCATTGAATAATACTCGCCTAATTGTTGGACAACAAAACTTAAGTTTACTTTTGACAAAATTATTTTAGGAAAAAATTAGTTACGTACAATAGGTAAAAGCAAAATTTCTGTGTAAATGTCCTTTTCAACTCTTCCCGATTTTGTTCCAGTTTGCTTATGGTATTCATGCGCACTGAAGCCTGGAGGAGGTGCAGACGTTGATGTTCAAGAAGTTGAAAAAGGTCTTTGATATCCCGTCTTCCGTAAGAGCCGAGTTGAAGTATGATATCTTCAATAATCTAATTCTGTAAACTTCGTTTGAATGGTAAGTTTAGTTTGAAAATTGTCTGCTTTTCAGAACCTAGGTTAGATTTTGTGGCATTTAGTGCTAAAGTGAAGTTAGACTGGACTAGATTGAGTAAGTATCTGCTATTGAAGAAATGTATTTGTACGTATTGGTTTTCCATTTTATGAGTTTATTTATTTATTTAATTCTTTTTAGTAGTGCAGTCTTTAGATTAAAATTTCAGTGATAGGATCCTCCAAACTGTATTAGATCAAAGAATCATACACATTTTTTGCTGGATTATTTTTCTTTTTAGTAAATCCCGTCAGTTGGAAAGCTTACATTAAATTAATGCTTTTTTGTTATAAAAATTGTTTTAAACTCTAGTAAGTTTAGGGTTTAGTTCTATATTTGTTTAGTTGTGAGATAGCTCGGCTACTTAAAATAAACATTTTAGATAGAAAAAAAAAAACTTAAATCAACCTGATTTTGGCAAAAGTTTTCAGGTTAGTGTGTGAAGCTGTAAATCGGTTAACAAGTTAAATTCTTATTATAAGTGGGCAGTGATGTCAGTGCGCCATGTGTGGTGTACTGTAGATATTAATTTAACCCAGTTTAATTTTTGTTTAGCAAAGGATTTTCTACTCATAATTGTGTGAATTTACTGTTGAAAACTTTACATAGGAACTCGAGCCCATCTTTTTATTAGTTTTTAAAATATCCTAGATTTCCGGGGGGTCCTGAATTATTCTAATTTCTTCACCAAATTATCAAAATATTTTGGTCTTTAAAATATGATAGTTTTTGTTGCTTAAATCATCCTAATCTTTTTTGGAGTTTGGAATATCTTGCTTTTGGGTGCTTAAAATATCCTACTTTTGGGTGCTTAAAATATCCTACTTTTGGGGGCCTAAAATATCCTACTTTTGGAGGCTTAAAATATCTTACTTTTGGGGTTTAAAATGTCTTACTTTTGGGGGATTAAAATATCTTAGTTTTTGGGGTTCAAAATATCTTACTTTTTGTGGCTTAGAATATCTTACTTTTGGAGACTTAAAATATCCTACTTTTGGGGTTTAAAATATCTTACTTTTTGGGGCTTAAAATATCTTACTTTTGGGGGTTTAAAATATCTTACTTTTTGGGGCTTAAAATATCTTACTTTTGGGGGTTTAAAATATCTTACTTTTTGGGGCTCAGAATATCTTACTTTTGGAGACTTGAAATATCTTACTTTTGGGATTTAAAATATCTTACTTTTGGGGTTTAAAATATCTTACTTTTGGGGTTTAAAATATCTTA
This sequence comes from Palaemon carinicauda, assembly GCF_036898095.1. Taxonomy (NCBI): domain Eukaryota; kingdom Metazoa; phylum Arthropoda; class Malacostraca; order Decapoda; family Palaemonidae; genus Palaemon; species Palaemon carinicauda. The sequence goes on from NC_090728.1 coordinate 94,195,425, forward strand.
CTTTTGGGGCTTAAAATATCTTACTTTTGGGGCTTAAAATATCTTACTTTTGGGGGTTTAAAATATCTTACTTTTTGGGGCTTAAAATATCTTACTTTTGGGGGTTTAAAATATCTTACTTTTTGGGGCTTAAAATATCTTACTTTTGGGGGTTTAAAATATCTTACTTTTTGGGGCTTAAAATATCCTACTTTTGGGGTTTAAAATATCTTACTTTTTGGGGCTTAAAATATCTTACTTTTGGGGGTTTAAAATATCTTACTTTTTGGGGCTCAGAATATCTTACTTTTGGAGACTTGAAATATCTTACTTTTGGGATTTAAAATATCTTACTTTTGGGGTTTAAAATATCTTACTTTTGGGGCTTAAAATATCTTACTTTTTGATGGCTTAAAATTTCTTACTTTTTGAGGGCTTAAAATATCTCACTTTTGGAGGGCTTAACATATCTTACTTTTTGAGGGCTTAAGACATCCTACTTTTGGGGGCTTAAAATATCCGACTTTTGGGAGCTTAAAATATCCTACTTTTGGGAACTTTAAATATCCTACTTTTGGGAACTTTAAATATCCTACTTTAGGAGCATTAGATATCCTAATTTGTTTTCGATTGAACTGACTTATTAAACATATATTATTGCTTAAAAATTACTAAAAACAGTACTAAATTTGTTCTTTACAAATCTTGATTAGTAATTTTCTGAGAGTTCCTATTAACACTTTTGTCTTTCAGGTTAATGTGGCCTTGTGCTTGGACGCTTAAAACAATTTAATCAAAAGGACTATCTCGGATCAGTCAACTCTCCTGGTAAAGTTCTTCAGTGGGAGAAGATCAAGAACACCTTTTGGGGCATTTGTAGGAATGCCCAAATTTAAATTAGCTTTTTACAATGAGGATTTAAGTATCTAGTTCAAGTATTAAATCTTGAACAATGTGCTCAGTTATATTGCTAGCTGAGTAATTTTCTTAAATTCTTTCTATTTTAGTTCCATAAATTTAACTTTTATACATTGAATTCCCATTCAAAATTGCTTTAATGAATAGTTGATGACTTAAATTTAGTTATGAAGCAATTTAGGCCTTTTTAAAAACCGTGTCAATAGCTAAGTTTGCAATTTTGCATAAGCTAACCTGATGTTTTTAGAGCGAAATTTCAGGTAGGAGTCATTTCAGGTAGGAGTCATTTCAGGTAGAGGGTGTATAACAGGAGTTCTACCAGGTAGAGGCTGGGATATTTCAAGTAGGAGTTATTTCAGGTGGAGCGGGGGCTATTTCAAGTAGGAGTCATTTAAGGTATGGGGTTTTTCAGGTAGAGGGCAGACTATTTTAGGTAGAGACTGGGATATTTCAAGGAGTTATTATTTCAGGTAGTACTTTCACGTAGAGGCTAGTATAGTCAGGTAGGAGTTCTTTCAGGTAGAGAGCTGGGCTGTTTCAGTTAAAATTTCAGTCTAGTGATATCATCAGGATTTATTTATTTAATCCGAGGGGGTTGGACATTCAAATCATGAGATCCTAGAAGCAAAGTTTTCCTAAATATTTTGTTTATCAATTTTGACTTTCATGAATTAAGTATTTCTAGTAGGATTGGGAAAACCTTTGAGTATTAAAACAGTTTTTAGTTTGTAATCTATATCTCTTTTAAAGTTCAGGAAAAGGGAACTGATAGTAAATTAGTTGGGAAAATTCTAAACTGGTGTTGTTGCATTAGGAATGAATAATTATATAAGAGTACTAAATTATCCGGTGCCAAAACTTTCAGTTGATGAAAATAAGGTTTTTGTTTTTAAGTAGACATAATTTATATCTTTTTGTGGCATTTAAATTGAGCTGTTTTAAATGCTTATTTCAAGGTGTGTTCGTGTTTAGCCTTTCAATTTTTCTTCTTGTCCTATAAGTTTAAGATTCCTTAACACAGAACCATTCCAAGTTTCAATAGGATATCTTGGATAGTTGATCCCCCATACTGTATTTCAAATTCTATAATGAGTAATAACTAGCAAATGTATTTGAAGCAATCTAAAGTTTAAATACACAATTGCTCCTATATTTAAAAATCTAGAGTAAATATTTTGATGTCTGTAATTTGTATAAAAACTTCAACTTTTTATTCTTAATTTTTTAAGATTCATTATTTGATGAAATGTCCATCGTTCGCCCCTATGTTAAAAATCTTAACTCTCTCTCTCTCTCTCTCTCTCTCTCTCTCTCTCTCTCTCTCTCTCTCTCTCTCTCTCTCTCTCTCTCTCTCTCATATATATATATATATATATATATATATATATATATATATATATATATATATATATATATATATATATATATATATATATATATATAAAAGTTAGTAACTAGAGTAGTTTACAGAAGATTCTAGGAGTATACTTTGAAATAAAATGTTATATAATATAAGTAAAGGAAAGGTTATTGTACATGTTTTTCATATTTTAATTAGATATTGTTAGAGAAGCTTAAATTTAAGTTTAGGAAAGATGGTTCTAAAACTTTCTGCTTATGGGAAGGTCGAAAGGCTGATTTGTATAGATTTAAATAATAAGAATTAAAATAGGAATTGAACATTGCTGGATAATAAAGAATAGTGAATAGATTTGGGTGATCAGTGGCAGACGAGATGGTTAGGAGAAATTTGGTGTGAAATGGCTAGGAGGGCTTTGATGTGAAATGGCTAGGAAGGCTTTAGTGTGAAATGGCTAGGAGGGCTTTAGTGTGAAATGGCTTGGAAGACTTTGGTGAGAAATGACTAGGAAGTCTTTAGTGTGAAATGACTAGGAACGCTAGGGTGTGAGATGACTGGGAACGCTGTTGTGTGAAATGGCCAGGAAGGCTATGGTGTGAAATGGCTAGGAGAGCTTTGATATGAAATGGCTAGGAGAACTTGTGTGTGAAATGACTTGGAGGGCTTTGGTGTAAAATGGCTTGTAGGGCTAGGATGTGTGTGTGTGTGTGTGTGTGTGTGTGTGTGTGTGTGTGTGTGTGTGTGTGAAATGTTAGGGCTTTGGCTAGTATTAGTATTATTCCTCCTCTTCTCTTAAGCTACATGAACATACCTTGAAATTATCTTTGAATTTTGAAAATGACTCAGGGGAGTATTTGGGAAAATCTTGCAAATGTGTTCGAATCAGATTGTTGGTCCCTCTAATACATAACTAAAGTTTCAGAACTCCCATTCCCACTCCCTGATCCTTCCCCCTCCCAATTTGGAAAGATTTAAAAGATAAAGGGAACGTTCATATGACTGAGCCTCCCTCCCCATCTGGCCCCCTCCCTCTTCTGGTATCAGTACTTGATATATTCCTCACCACTGAAAGGCCAGAGGGCCCATGAAGTATATCTTGCTTTTGACTAGAACCACTGTTCATTTAGGCTGTTTATGAGCTTCCCATGTACGGAACTCGTTCATTCTTTTGCTGGTTTAATGCGAGAAGGAGACTGTTAACTTGGTTATGTTGTATTGTCAAAATGCTAGACTTAGTGCTATGATGACATGTTCAGTCCAATTTGATTTCCTTGAAATCTTGCCAGAGTAGATTCTGTCTTGTCAATTCTAGTCATGATTGATAATTCAGTCTTGTTAAAGGATCTTTAAAGCCTCAAATGATTTTAAATTTTTGTTTCATACTTTTGGATATCTTTGAAATTTAGTTTAAAATTTTTAAAAAAGTTTAATCTTGAATTGTAGGAGATTGTAATGAAATATTGAACAGGTTTCTGTTATGTATACACTGTAATTTCAAATTATATCAAATTTGTTATGCATTGTGTAAATTGATTTGTAAAAAAGTTTTTGTCAAGATAGTGATTTAAAATTTGTCCAAGAATATGCAAGTTTTCAATGTTAATGTGAAATTAGTAACTATTGCTAAATTTTTCAATTTTATCTGTCAATGAAAATCAAAAGGCAGTAGAGATATTTTAATTTAGTTTTAAACTTTTTGATAATTTTCTCAAAAAGTGTTGACATTGTCAGACTTGCATTCCAGTGCTTTCCATTACGCTGAGATACCCGAGCTCTCTGGAAAGGGTTCCAGCTGGGATTATAAATGTCCCAAGATATCTGATTTCTACTGTTTCTGTTCATGACATAAAGGAGGGATAAAGAACGGCTGTAGTCATTTTAGAAGAAATGTGTAATACATTCTTGAATATATTGTTGTATGCATAGTTTTAGTTAGTGTTAGTACTTGAGAGTTACTGCCAATGTTGATTAGGGGAATTAAGGAATTATTGAAGTCCTTATTTGTGTAATTCAGGTTCAGGTAACATAGTTAAGAGGATGTTTATACAGGTCGTAAATAAGGGTTGAATTATATGGCTTCAATTTTATTTATTTTAATTTTCTCTCGGTTTATTTCTAAAATTTATGCATGATTTGGCAAAAGGGTCTAAACTGAAGTTTGACTTTTTGAGATTAGGTTTTAACTACCTACTATGATACTGATGTACAGGAATGTATCTTGTGTAATGATTCACATAAAGTACCTGCTCTGAAGTTATACTTTTTTGTGCAAGGAAACTGCAATTCAGAAAATTTAGACATTCTGATAACCCTCTGAACCTTGTACAAAATATCAAGTCAGAGCATTGGTGTTATATTGTAATAAACTATGTAACTCGCCAATTTCTTTTAATTTTACTGACACTTGATATTTGAATGCACAATTTAAGTTGTTCAGATGTAACATGATCATAATTTCTACGTAAATCTTTCTAGACAAGGCAGAAAACTGCTAAACTAACTGAAAGCTTGATAAAATCCGATCTGCTTATGTTAAAGTCCCTAACGTTTAAATGATAATATATCTAAGATTAACGTCGTAAACTATTGATTAAAACTGTTTAAAACATTAGGTAACTTACGTCCATGTTGAGTAAATGTGTAGTAACTTAAGGAAATCTAAAACGAAGTTATTCCATTAATCTTCAAAGCACTTTATCAGAATTTATGTACAGTCACTCATATAAATTGATGGATGTCCGGGTGTTTGAGAGAGATTTCCATTTCACCCCTTTCTGGACGACAGGTGTCTGGGAGTGCAAGACCAGTCGAATATTGAACTACCTAACTCTGCTGTAGTAATTGTTAACTTTTACGTGTATGATATTGATAATTTTTTTTTTTTACGTAGATATATATTACAGAGGTTCTGTTCTTTCCTTCTCTTCTGCCCTGTTGTTTTTCTCTCGCCTTTCTACTTGTAGTCAGGGTGAATTAAATGGGATGGTGGATCAGTCCAGAAATAATTAGCAACAAGAAGTATTTCATGACAGTGGATGGAGAATTTTGTAGCATACCATATAAAAACCTCCCTCTGGATCTTAATTTTTTTCCAAAGACTCATTAAAAAAATGCTAAGATGTATGATTTTTCCCTTTTTCAAAATTGGATTAAATGGGCACTGCTAGTCTTCTGTTATAAAGCTTGACTCTCTGAAAAAGGATTGTTCATTAAACTATTCCATTGGAAGCCTAATTTGATTTGCACAGGCTCACATTGTTAGCAGTTGTCTGTGTCATTTAGACCATTATGCCAAATGATAGGATCTTTATTGTCATTCCACACTACTAACACCTACCCAAGAAATAATTTTTGATATCCTGAAATTCAATTATCTAACACCACGATCGAAATCAATGGGACTTGAACCCGGTTGTGCCAAGCAGTACACAGAAATTAAATCCCATTGTTAGTAATATTGATAGTAATGGCGAAGGACTTTGCGGGCATGCTGAAATGATGTATTTTTGGGGATTAATTTAATAAACTAAACATGTCAGAGTTAAGCTCCTAGGAGGAATGTAATGTATAGGCTGAGGATTTGTCATAGTCGGCCAAAGCACAAATATCTTTTCGTTTTTTTCTTCTTTTGAGCGATATTCATGCACAGTTTAAGAGTACTTCAAGTTTTGCTTATTATAATTTTTACTTCTTTGCTTGCTTTATCATTCAGTTGAATTTATAGCTATTATTATTATTATTGCAGTTGTTGTCAATTACTTATCTTTTCAAAGTATTTGGTATCAATTTTCACCAACAGATTTCAGTTATGTTTAATTAATGATAATTTTTATTCATCCTCTTTTTTTTTTCAAATACTTTGGTAATCATTATTAGATGCTTCTACTGATAGTGGAGAAGATATCAGAAAATTTTCCGGAGAATCTTCCATTTCCGGAACTAGACACCAAAATTAGCACACAGACTCGTCGGGGATTGCTCTTTTTAATAAAAAGGATGCTATTGAATTTACAGAAATATTGCATTTCGCAATAAGATCGCAAAGACTTCCCTTATCCGAATGTTCTTGATGTCAAATCATACATTTTTTTTTTTACTGCGTAGAGTTCGAATTTAGAAATAAGTACTTACCCATTGACTTCCTCATTGCAGTAGAGCAATGTCAACACTCAATCAGGACACGCTGGATGGCACCACTGTTGTGAACCTCAGTATGGGGCTCAGTATCAGCCAAATGATTATTTAGTGTGCCTAAATCATTATTTTAGCGTCCCAGATGCTGTCTAATAAGCCCTGGATCAATAAGCAACCATATATTACCGGTTGTACCAGCGCAGGAGAGCCGAGCTAAGATTAACAGGTCTATAGCCCTTTGCATGTAGTGTCTTGGTTGCTGAACAGACTGCAAAGGACTTGAACGATACTGTATGAACGATCAAGCTAGATGTAAGTCATTTATATTTATTCTCGAACCTAGTCGTATCTCATACCTTATTCTAAATGATTGAGATCAAGGTGGTAAAAGGATAAATCCTCGGCTTCGATTCACGGAATAAAGATAATTACCATAGTATGATACCTTGAATGCCATTCACCAAGATGGCAAGTAACAGACCCAGGACTGTAAATTCCAGACTGACTGAAGCAATTGTTGTTCTTGCCAGAAGAAGAAGAGTGAAGAGCTCAAATCACCATGTGCATAACAACCACAAAAACATAATGGCTACACTATGTGACTAATATTTCCCTCTTCCATGCAATAAATGAGATGCTTTTTGTTCTAGGTCCATCATTGTCATCAAGGCAGCCGGGAGTGCAATGGGCATGACTGAAGACTTATCAGTACTGAGATGGTGGATGGTAGCTGGTCCTGAAGTCAGCCACTTGGGTACACAGTATGAGGTAAGAAGTGGGATCAAGGGGGTTCTAAACACACCATCCAGCATGACAAAACAGAACGAGCTCAGTGTTCCTTGAGAGAATATAAAAGCTCTCACAAGGCATGCAAGATGTGAGCAATCTTCTCCAGGCTGAGAGTTGAGACCTGCTTTCACTTGATGCAAAGAACATTGCTCAATGAAGTTTTTTCAGAGCTGGTTAGCGCACACTTTGAGAAAGGAAATGTCAATTTCCAGGAGTTTATTAAGAGACGGGGAAGAAAAGAAGAATCCAACATCTATGAACAAATCAAAAGGAACAGGGTTGACTTTTTACTACAGGTATCAGTATCTGTTGACTCTTCAAAGCAAACAATCGTTTGTTCTCCAAGCTGTTCATATCATGCCAGGGCAGAGAGTATGACTTGAAGGAGTTCTTCCGTCCTGAGAACCAATCACAGACTTCTTCCCTCCAATGATAGCAGAAAGCTTCACACATGTCAAAAATCCCACCTCATTACTATTCTTGAGAGCCAAGTTACAACCCTGGTGTAGCATTAGTGGGTGATTGGCCCTCATGAAGTTCAAAAACTTTTGAAGAGTAAGCAATGCTCGATGTACTTCTTACAATACAAGCACACTCTACCAAATACAAGAGAGCAGACATTGTTTTTTATTTCTACTGGCCATTTAGTATGAAAGCTGAAACTAGATCAAAGCGAGGATGTGGGGTGAGACTCAGGGTGACAAGGAATGGAAAAATTCCCTTAAACTTGTGCTAGACTAAGAAAAGATAATTTGGACAAAGCTTCCACCCATTGCAGAGAGTTGCCGGTAGCAGACTAATTGTAGGTGCAAGTCGGAATGCTGCAGTCGACGAGAATACTACTGTTTTGGTCTGACCTACACAGCACTGTGCGGCTACAGATACGAGGTTTAGAGTGTACGATTTCAGGCAGCAAGATGAATAATATGTGGCAATTAAGTATAGTCTTACTGCCTATATGTACAGTATACAGCTACACAACCGAAGAAGGAAACAAAGAGTTAACTCATTTTTATAACCAAGCGTTATATTTCCCGTTCGCAATAGTAGACAAGCAATCATTAACGAATGCTTATCATCTTGGGAGTCTGTGCGTGAGGAAAATATTTGTAATAGATTGCTTGACATTATTCCTAGGAGGATAAACAACTATATATATATATATATATATATATATATATATATATATATATATATATTATATATATATATATATATATATATATATATATATGTATGTATATATCTTATATATATATAAATATATATATATATATATATATATATATATATATATATATATATATATATATATATATATAGTTTGCCTAAGTATATTATACTAAGAAAATAATGACGTCTTTTAAAAGATGAAATTGTCTTTATTCTGATTGTTTTACTGGAATTTGCGTGTTTTATTATTCACATAGGCCTATGTATTACAAAGAATTATACATATGTTTTAATGAATTGTTGCTGTCTACTATTTACTTAAACAATAATATTTGTATTATCAGTCTTAATCATTGTCTATTATCTGGTTCATTAATGTCTTTAGAAAGTTTCGTCTTTTGAGATTTACTTATTATTTAGTTAGCCCCGACTTGTGAAGGTTTGAATGCTCAGTTTGCCCCTCGCCTTACTGTTATATGTGACTTGAAGTTCGCACTTCTGATTTTATAATTCTTATCAAGCTTATAGGCCTAAGAATAAAATGATGAAGAGACTGTGGAGAAATTTCACAAATAGCAACTTTATGCCCAAATAGACACCTTTATTAAGTTATAAGATTTGATGCAAATATTTATTGTTGCCATCTGACATATAGCCATGCCCTAGTATGTTATAAAGCCAAGACTACAGAGCCATATTATTATTATTATTATTATTATTATTATTATTATTATTATTATTCGAGATACGTTTCTATTGTAGAATCTGCACATTACAGCTTTGGGTTAATATGTCTGACCCTATTATAGACTTCCATTCGTGAAGTAAAATTAAATAATAGAGGTAGAATTAATTATAGTTTTATTTATTTATCATTATTTCTTCTCCCTGAATATAGCCCACGAGAGATTGGACTTACAGTATATAGGCAGCTTTGACTATAACCTGAAATTTGGCTTATAATGATTTATTGCAAGTTTCGAAACCACGACCCCAACTAACTTTTGCTTTATACACAAAACGACACGAGCAAAATTAAATAATAACTTTGGATTCATAACCCAAATGCATAAATTGTTATTATTAGACAACAGGACTAAGCTTGAATTATTTTCCCTCTTGACGCCCTCTTTCCCACTCAGTTCCAGGAATCACGGTATTTAGAGGGATTCGGGCTACATTACCGTATTTATTTTTTGTTCTGAAATATTCTAGCACGATTTCTTTAACGATCCAATATTTCTCAATGATAGAATTTTTCATAACAGTTGACCACCGTTGTTTCATACATACACATATCTCCTAAGTGAAATATAAGGTTTATTACTAAGTGGCAACTTACGAAGTTCGAACAACGCTTGCCCAATGCAAAAATAGGAGAGAGAGAGAGAGAGAGAGAGAGAGAGAGAGAGAGAGAGAGAGAGAGAGAAGAGGAGAATTCAACACCAGACCACAGAAAGCCTGTTGCTGTTTTGCTGGATAACCGGGGGACGTCATTGACAGGATACTATCTTTCTATCCTGCCTGTCTCGGAACCCCAAACCGAGAGGTAGTCCTGAATCGGAAGACACCCAAGAGGAAGGATCCTCAACGGAGTCGATTTCTTAGGGCTTGACCCGACCCAGGACTCTCGGAAAACCCGAGTCTCTTTACTTTAAGTTATCCAGGACGATGTAGACATCACTGCCATTACTTTTCGGAAAATATTCTCTATTTAAGAAGACTCAAACATTTTATGCAAAGTTTATAGATTTGTTGATAAATTCATAATTTCTTATAAAGGTTAATAATTAGGAATCTAGTTGCCCTTAACAATAATCATCATCATAGTTATTTATGAATTTTTTATATTTTTTTTTTAGCAAATAAATCAGTAGTTTTATGGCTGAGGTTGGCACCCGCTGATGCCATTGCCAGAGTTATTGGGTACTGTGACGACCGCAAAATAGTACTATATCAGAATCCTCTCTGGTTAAAGCTCACTTTTCCTTTGCTTAATTTTCGAGTCAACATAATATGAATCTCTCTATTAACTTTTAAAGGACAAAATTGAATAATACTATTTTATTCTGATATGATTTCAAATGAATAGTTTATTTATAAAATCATTTATCAAAATTTTGTGTTTAGGTCCTGTACAAAAGAGGAAAATAAAATAAATAGATGGAGAGAGTTAACTCGAGCGGCCGACCCTGCTATACAATGGGAATAATGAGGTTGAAAGATGCAGACAGTTACTTGAATAGCTAAACCCATCTATAGACGATCCATTGTAATGAGAGCATAGCTGTTAGGAACCTTGTTTTCAATTACGGCTCAGCAATAGCTTATTTGGAAGCAACAGGTTCTCTGGTGTTGCAATAAGTATAAAACGATTGAAACATATCTACAAATACAATATGCAAGTACATCTTTCAGGGGTCGGAAATTTATTCTGAACACTGCCACTGAGATGTGCTTTAAAGATAAAATACTTTTCACCCCCAACTTCAGTACTCCATATTTGTTAGTCCTATGAATATTTCCATTCCTTAACTTGAATATCCAACCTAGAATACCCATCGAACAGTCACAAATAATTTCAAAGATTTCACTATAACTTGTTATTTGTTCGTAATTATAACTGTCTAAAGTCCAAAAAATATTTATAGACCATGTTTGATACAATTCTTTGGAAACTTCAATTTTACAAAATGTGAAGTGTGAAGTAGGAGATGACGAATGTTGATGAAAAGAGAAGTATTGATTTAAAAACTCGAGATAGAGACGACTGGCGAAATATAACCGTGGCTTAGGGTCAATAGGCATAGGAAGAGATGATGACCATATACATAATGAATTTTAATTCAAACTCTATAAAATATGAAAATATTAAAACTGGTCCGTTTAATTCATGAAAAGTAACTTCACCAAAATAGTTTCTTTTAATTAATTTTTTTCCCTCGGAATCTGAAGTTATCTAAATTTATGGGAAATTGCGTAATCGTTTGTACACTGAAATATATCATATTTGCTGCTACTGAAGAAACATGAAGAATACAAATGCTGGATTTTAGAATAATGCACAAAAGCAACGATGTTCCTACTGACTGTAATGTCAGATATGCATACAATGCAACGTTTAAAACATGTAGATGCAGAAGCTGTAATGTCAGATATGCCTACAATGCAACGTTTAAAACATATTGATGTATTGTAGAAGCCATGACTCCGTTTTCTCTCTTTCCTCGGATGTTCTAATGGTATTTCTTTTAAAAATTAGTATGCCTTCACCTAAATGAAAACTTACTATGCAGCAAATGTAAATTAAGATAATCTGCCTTTAGGAGATATGATTATTGTGACAGACTAAAAGAAAAATGGCATCTCATCCGTCTGGGACTTTGACACTACGAAGGAAACGCTATCTCTTCATAGTGATTTTCTTTTTTCAGGGTTTTTTTTTTTTTTTTTTCGTAATTCATTGATAAAGCCAAGGTCTTAGTAAGGTCTATAGAGATCTTGGTTAAGTAAAAATTTTGTTTGATACTTGAGGATCATCGGTGCCATGATGGTTGAGGAGGCTCTAGAGGTGGTGCTTTTGCTTTTCTATCCTCACTTAATATGCAGCATATTCAAAATTCATAAATAGCTGTAATGATGATTATTATGAAAGGCAACTAAATTCTTAATTATCAAACTTTATAAAAAAAATTATGAATTTATCAACAAATCTATAAACTTTACATAAAATGTTTGAGTCTTCTTAAATAGAGAATATTTTCCGACAAGTAATGGCAGTGATGTCTATATCGTCGTCAGTGTTCGCTTAGACTCGGTGTCGACAACTACTCTTGGATTATGTGCATCGTAACCTCCCGAAATTTTCACTGTGATTCCCGTAGAGTTCAACCACGATGTCTATTTGGTATCTGGGAGAACATGGGTGGAAATTTTACCTTATAGAAAACAGACATTGTGATGGTTATCCAACCTGTACATGTGATTTCTGTGATGGCTATAAGGAGCAACGTGAATTCATTTTCAAGAAATTGAAAGGACATAACTACACTGTAAATCCAGTAGTGAAATACCACCATCTCCACTGTCTCTGTGAGGGATGTAAAGATCTCTCTGACCAGCTTCAAAAGTGTAATAAGGAAATAATCCGTATGCAAAAGAACAAGAAAAAGAAGACTTCTATAGTCTCTTCACCAGTGCCAGAACCAGCCCCAGCATCGCCACTTGTGACTCCAAGGACTGAGAGCACAGACTCGTCCTTGTCTGTCCCTACAACTCCTCAGCAATTAGGTGCAACAGCAGTCATCCCTCCTACCAACGAGCCTGAGTCCTCCAACGCCATGGAGACCGAACAGGGGGCCCACTCTATGGACTGCAACTGCACAGATTGCCTCCAGACACTTCTGCAAGAAGCCACTGTTATACAAGAGAACATCCCAGCTACACAGCCAAAGAAACCTCTGCCAAAGTTTCGACTTTCACAGGCAAACCACGGGCTCTCTTATGCCTCTGTTGCTGCCATGGCTGCCAAACCTGGCATGCAACTCACTGCAAGACCTAACAGGAAAGGTGATCTTATCATCTATCCCAAGGACATTGAGACAGCCAGATTCCTTCGGGAAGACTCCACCTTAACACTGCTGGATCCTGCTTTTATCAGGAAGAAGGCAGTCATTACCAGGTATCCTGTGACGATGCCTATCTCCATTGTGACCTCGTGCAGCAATATTGACTGTGCTGTTCGCTGCACAAGCAAGGATGACGTTCCTGTTCAACGCCTAATTGCCACCTTTATAGGTCCAGTTCCTTCCAAACTGGACTTAGGAGTCTGGGGTACTTTCCCCATCGAGGAATACACACCTGAGCCCCTTCGATGTTACAGATGCCAACGCTTTGGACATCATAAAGAAGAATGCAGAGGCCCCATTATTTGCGGTATCTGCAGCCAGCGACATAGCACAGAAGTGTGCATAAAGGCCCATAAAGAAGGACGACAAACCACATCCAAGTGCCCCAATTGTTCCAAGCCACACCATGCTTGGAATAAGCGCTGCCCAGAGCGCCTCAAGAGGATAGCAGCTAGAAGAATACATCCTCCTCAAACCAAAACAAACCAGCTCCATCCCAGCCACCTGAAGAACAGAGAACTCCTCGCCAGAGAAGACCAACTCAGCCAACTCCTGCTCCTACTTCTACATCTACAATAGCTCCTGCATCTACACCTACAACTGCTCCTAAAAAGGACCAGCAACGACCTGCAACTGTTCCTAAGAAGGATCAGCGCCGACCTGCAACTGCTCCCCAAAGGGACCAACAACGACCTACAACTGTTCCTGAGAAGGATCAGCACCGACCTGCAACTGCTCCCCAAAGGGACCAGCAACGACCTTCATCCTCTTCCCCTTCCCAAACCTTGACTCAAGCAATTGAGTCTCTCACCTTGCAAGACCTCATACCTATCGCCTTACAGATCCTTACCAAAGTCCTCTCCCTCTCATCATTCTCCACCTTCCAGCAATTCCTGCAACAATTCCAGTTTCCAGCCAATGAGCAGAGATAATCCTTCCCTGCTTGTAATCCTCTCCTTTCAAATTCCCTAATCCTAAAAGGAGAATAGCTATTACAAGGCTGTCTTCCTCATAAGGAAACAGCTCTTGTTTTTCCTGTCTCCCACCCTCTTTTCCTGTTATCCCTCCTCTTACCCTATCCTTAGGGGGCCGTTCTCGTGCCAGCTGACCGAGCGCAGCACAGTTTTGGCCCCCTCCCCCTTTCCCATCACAAGAGCAGGAATAAACTTTTTTGTTTAAACCTACTCCTTTACTCTCCTACTAAAATTTCCTTCACTCCTCTCCCAGTCTCTTTTACTTACTGGGACTTACTACTATCAATACTTTATCCTCTGACTAAAAACTTTCTTTCGTGGACCTAAAAGGGAGTCCCCCTTTTCGGGTTACTATCTACCCCTTGTCACGTCTTGTACCATTCCATTCCATTCCATCATTCATTTATCATCCTTACATATCATTTCCTTTACCTATCCCTAACCTGACATTCCTTTTCCTATTATTACCCAACGTTCCTTTTACTAATACAAATTTTACTCCTTGGAGTATACCTTTTACAAACCCAATCCTATTACGGGCTGCCCAAAGGCAAGAGCCCGTGTCATGCTATATGCATGGCAATCTACACACACACACACACATATATCGTCCTGGATAACTTGAAGTAAAGAGACTCGGGTTTTCCGAGAGTCCTGGGTCGGGTCAAGCCCTAAGAAATCGACTCCGTAGAGGATCCTTCCTCTTAGGTGTCTTCCGATTCAGGACTAACTCTCGGTTTGGGGTTCCGAGACAGGCAGGATAGAAAGATAGTATCCTGTCAATGACGTCCCCCGGTTATCCAGCAAAACAGCAACAGGCTTTCTGTGGTCTGGTGTTGAATTCTCCTCTTCCTTCTCTCTCTCTCTCTCTCTCTCTCTCTCTCTCTCTCTCTCTCTCTCTCTCTCTCTCTCTCTCTCTCTCTCTCTCTCTCTCTCTCTCTCATTAGTAACCCTTTCTTATCCTTTTCCTTCTTCTCTTCCACTACTAATAAAGGCACGAGGTGGGGGGGGGGGGGGAAATTCCCATCTACAGTATGCAGCAGGACTGTTGCTATTTATTTATTATTGCAATGGACAGCGTTGAACATAACTTGTCACTTAGTTATAAATTTTATAGTTCACTTTGTAAACATGTGTATGAATGCACAAAGTTGCTCAACTGTTATGAAAAATTTTATTATTGAAAAAATATTAGATAGTTAAAACAATTGTGCTACAATAATATTTCAGAAAAAAAGTAATACATTAATGAAACACGAATCCCTCTGAACACCTTGATTCCGAGAGACTATTCCTGGAACTGTGTCTGTAGATAGTAGGAGTGGGAAAGAGGGCTTCAAGAGGGAAAATAATCTAAGCTTAGTCCTGTTGTCTAATAATAATAACCATCTATGCATTTGGGTTATCAATTCAGAGTTATTACTTGATTTTGCTTATGTCGTTTTGTGTATGAAGCAAAAGGTAGTTAGGGTCGTGGTTCGAAACTTGCAATAAATTATTTCAAGCCAAAGCTTAGATAACACAGTCAACGCTGCCTATATAGGTCTAATCTCTTGAGGAGTTTATTAAGGGAGAAGTAATAATGATAAATGAATAAGTGAATAAGCGAAGTGGTGTGTTATCTTCGGTACCAGAAATACAATTAAATCTACCTATATTATCCAACTTTAATTTACGAAGGGAAAGCTATAATCGGGTCAGACATATTCCCTCACACCTATAATGGGCAGATTCTACAATAGCAACGTATCTCGAATAACAACAACAACAACAACAATAATAATAATAATAATAATAATAATAATAATAATAATATGGCTCTGTCGTCTTGTCTTTAACACATACTAAGGGTATGGCTATATGTCTGGTAGCAACAATAAATATTTGCATCAAATCTTGTCATTTATGAAAGGTGTCTATCTGGGCATAAAGTTACGATTTGTGAAATTTCTCCACAGTCTCTTCTTCATTTTAATTCTAGGCCTATAGGCTTCATAAGAATTATAAATTCAGAAGTGTCAACTTCAAGTCCCACATAACAATAAGGCAAGGAGGGGCAAACAGCATTTAAACCTTCACAAGTTGGGTCTAACTAAATCCTCAGTAAATCTCAAAAGACGAAAATGTCTAAAGATATAAAAGAACCAGGTAATAAATAATTTCATTTTTCAAATGACACCATTATGTTCTATATATAATATACTTAGGCAAACTATATATATATATATATATATATATATATATATATATATATATATATATATATATATATATATATATATATGTAGGTAGTAGGTTGGCCAGGGCACCAGCCGCCCGTTGTGATACTACCGCTAAAGAGTTATGGAGTCCTTTGACTGGCCAGACAGTACTATATTGGATCCTTCTCTCTGGTTACGGTTTACTTTCTCTTTGCCCATACAGACACCGAATAGTCTGGCCTATTCTTTACAGATTCTCCCCTGACTTCATACAACTGACAACACTGAGATTACCAAACAATTCTTCTTCATCCAAGGGGTTAAATACTGCAATGTAATTGTTCAGTGCCTACTTTCCTCTTGGTAGGGGTAGAAGAGACTCTCTAGCTATGGTAAGCAGCTCTTCTAGGAGAAGGACACTCCAAAATCAAACCATTGTTCTCTAGTTTTGGGTAGTGCCATAGCCTCTGTACCATGGTCTTCCACTGTCTTGGGTTAGAGTTCTCTTGCTTGAGGGTACACTCGGGCACACTGTTCTATCTAGTTTCTCTTCCTCTTGTTTTGTTAAAGTTTTTATAGCTTATATAGGAAATGGGTAAGTACATATTTCTAAATTCGGAATCTACGCAGTAAAAAAAAAAAAAAAGATGTATGATTTGATATCAAGAGCATTCAGATAAGGCAAGTCTTTGCCATCTTATTGCGAAATGCAATATTTCTGTAAATTCAATAGCATCCTTTTTATTAAAAAGAGCAATCCCCGAGGAGTCTGTGTGCTAATTTTGGTGTCTGGTTCCGGAAATGGAAGATTCTCCGGAAAATTTTCTGATATCTTCTCCACTATCAGTAGAAGCATCAAATAATGATTACCAAAGTATTTGAAAAAAAAGAGGATGAGTAAAAATTATCATTAATTAAACATAACTGAAATCTGTTGGTGAAAATTGATACCAAATACTTTGAAAAGATAAGTAATTGACAACAACTGCAATAATAATAATAATAATAATAATAATAATAATAATAATAATAATAGCTATAAATTCAACTGAATGATAAAGCAAGCAAAGAAGTAAAAATTATAATAAGCAAAACTTGAAGTACTCTTAAACTGTGCATGAATATCGCTCAAAAGAAGAAAAAAACGAAAAGATATTTGTGCTTTGGCCGACTATGACAAATCCTCAGCCTATACATTACATTCCTCCTAGGAGCTTAACTCTGACATGTTTAGTTTATTAAATTAATCCCCAAAAATACATCATTTCAGCATGCCCGCAAAGTCCTTCGCCATTACTATCAATATTACTAACAATGGGATTTAATTTCTGTGTACTGCTTGGCACAACCGGGTTCAAGTCCCATTGATTTCGATCGTGGTGTTAGATAATTGAATTTCAGGATATCAAAAATTATTTCTTGGGTAGGTGTAAGTAGTGTGGAATGACAATAAAGATCCTATCATTTGGCATAATGGTCTAAATGACACAGACAACTGCTAACAATGTGAGCCTGTGCAAATCAAATTAGGCTTCCAATGGAATAGTTTAATGAACAATCCTTTTTCAGAGAGTCAAGCTTTATAACAGAAGACTAGCAGTGCCCATTTAATCCAATTTTGAAAAAGGGAAAAATCATACATCTTAGCATTTTTTTTTAATGAGTCTTTGGAAAAAAAAAAGATCCAGAGGGAGGTTTTTATATGGTATGCTACAAAATTCTCCATCCACTGTCATGAAATACTTCTTGTTGCTAATTATTTCTGGACTGATCCACCATCCCATTTAATTCACCCTGACTACAAGTAGAAAGGCGAGAGAAAAACAACAGGGCAGAAGAGAAGGAAAGAACAGAACCTCTGTAATATATATCAACGTGAAAAAAAAAAAAACAGATCAATAACATACTCGTAAAAGTTAACAATTACTACAGCAGAGTTAGGTAGTTCAATATTCGACTGGTCTTGCACTCCCAGACACCTGTCGTCCAGAAAGGGGTGAAATGGAAATCTCTCTCAAACACCCGGACATCCATCAATTTATATGAGTGACTGTACTATATGAAAAATCCTGAAAATAAGTTTTTAGTGATATTTGCATACAAATTATCCACTAATTCTTTTGTTGAAACTTGCAACTTTTTCGAGTTATGTTGAGCGTTTCAATATTTTCATATTAATGCAAAGTACAGAAAACTTTACTGATTTGGTTGGAAAGTTTTGAATTTCATTTGGTTAATTTAGATTTAGTCAATAATCGGCGGAATTATTTTTAACAAAATGGTAGTAAATATGATGTAAGTTTAATTATAGTTTTCTCAAAATAGGGTATAGATATTACCGTAATCTTTAAGTAACTTGAGGGGACAAGAAAAGGTCAGTTTGTCTCTATGTAACTTTGCAATTTTTTTTCAATGCAATTTTGATAATTGGTTAATGACAGTAAGCTCTGAGAGTACACCACTTATGTTACTGCTACCACTGTACATTGAACCTTGTGATTGAATTTAGGTATTAATTGATGCAGGACAATGCATTCCTTGTACATCAGTAAATTTGTAACAAGCATTGAACGTGTGGTTGGATGTCTGGTGTAAGTGTTGCAAGGAGGATCTAGTCTACAGAAACGGAGTTATAGTCTCGTACTAGTGTTGTCTTTAGTGAAAATTAGTTTAATTGGGTCCTAATTTTAACAGATCTGTGTAAAGGTTATCTTAGTGAGACACTTAGATTAGTTTTTCAAAGGGTTAAATCAAGGTTAGCAAGTGTGTACTGTATACCTCAGGTTAACACCAAAAATTTAATCTAGATTTATACTAAATCATAGGACATTGAGTTTAAATAATGAGACTGGGTTTAAATATTGAGATTAAGGTAAACTTTGTTCAGTAGGCAGCTCTAAAAATTCATTTTATTTCATGAAGGACAAAATTAGTTTATTCCCTTGCATAATTAGCCAAACAGGAGTTTAAAATCAAAGGGTTTTAAGAATGATTTAAATAATTCGGTTGCTTTAATTCATTCCATACCTGAATCGTAGATTTCAAAGATTTTCATAATGAGTAATTAAATACATATATGAAAAGCGAATCCACAGGTTAATCAATTTAAAGTAATTTCCCTTGCTTTCGCATTAATTACTTATAGATTAAATCTAAAGATTTTTTCAATAGTAGCTTAATCAGTTGCTCACTTTACCAAATTGGTATATCTAATTGTTATTTTATGAATCTTTTAATAATATCTTAACTTTTTACGTGGCCATATTAAGATTAGGTGATATGCAAGGTGGTGAGAGTTAGATATGCAAATATAAGAATATTTTTCATTAATATTGAAGGACAAGCTTAAGTTTTTTTTTTTTTAACACAATTCGTTTTTAAGGGACAAGTTTCAGGCGTGTGCTTTTACCATAAGCAATGAAATTTACAAATGATACCTAATGTATAAGATACTTTATAATTCTGATTTTTTCAAGTTTCTTTTAATAAATGGAATTAATTTTTGATGAAAGAATAAAACCATCAGTTCATTCCATCATATATAGACACTTCGCAAGTCTTGGATTAATTCTTTTCAAATCAAGTTTCATTTTTCTTCCGTACTCATGATAGTCCAAAAGCAGATATTTTGGTTAGAAGCCAACCAGTTGGGCCACATCTAGGAAAACTGGAGATCGTCCACTATCCTTAACATTGCGGATAATTTAACAGTTAAAAAGGAATATTATCATACTCATGGATGTTTTTACATTGTTAATAACCTCTTCAAACCACATAATGGCCTAATATAATTTTCCTAAGTTTTAACTTTGACAATTTTATGAGGACTTTCTGATAATAAAATTAAAATTAAAATTATATTTCACATATGGTTTAATGTAACTATTTTTCTAAATTATTAAAAAATCTGTTGACTATTAAGATCGTAAATACGAAGTTTATAATGCCAAAAATATTCTGTTAAAGGTAGACTGACTTAAAAGTATTCATATAAGAGAGGATGATTCCAAATAATTCGACATCTTCTTAAGCTTGTCCATAGTTTATGGTTTAATAAGAAGAGATGTTCAGGAATAGGTAATATATATCGAATTTATAAAGGGCTGACCAACGGATGGTGGTGGTGGTGGTGGTGGTGGTGTTGTGTGTGTGTGTGTGTGTGTTTCATACTGTAGAATAATTTTCATCAAGTAGGCCTACTGATCGGTTAGTTAGTGTGCCTGTATGATAGGAATAAGTACTAGGTAATGTGACACTAAGGTAAAATCTGTGTTTGGTAGGTAAGCTTACTGTTAGTTCAAGGA
Source organism: Palaemon carinicauda (assembly GCF_036898095.1). Lineage (NCBI taxonomy): Eukaryota > Metazoa > Arthropoda > Malacostraca > Decapoda > Palaemonidae > Palaemon > Palaemon carinicauda. Next base: position 94,215,885 of record NC_090728.1, read on the forward strand.
CTGTTAGGCTTTGTGGGTAGGCCTATTGTTATTTTAAGGGTTGTTCAGCTTTATAGGTAGGCATACTATTAGTTTAAGGGTTGGTCAGCTTTGTAGGTAGGCCTGTTGTTCGTTTAAAGGGTTTTCAGCTTTGTAGGTAGGCCCACTCTTAGTTTAAGGGTTGTTTAGGTTTTAAGAAAATCTTAAATTAGACTCTCTCCACGTAGCTTTCAAAAGGGGTCTTATTTGAGAATGTATTACACATGGAACTAAATTGATTTTTTGTGGTCCACGTGCAAGGTTAATGTGTACTTTGGTCCGATCTGCCTATCTGCTAGGCGGAGTAGTAAGGATAGTCAGGGTAGTGGTTTGCACGTGTCTCTTCCTTTACCCGACTCAATCATGCATATGAAATGGGACAGATGGGAGATGCCTTTGGGCAGTTGTGGTTCCTGTCTGCTTTTGAGAGAGCAAAAGGTTTCTGGAGTAATTGATTGTGGTGGAATTGCACTATAAGGCTGGTGAGGTCTCCACTTCCTCCAAACATGTTTCCATTTAATTATTGTTTCTAAACGAAAAATTTAGATTTGAGAAAAAAAAATCCCCTTGCTCTGTCACTACTTAAAGGCGTATCATTTAAGATGTCAAAATTAGAATACTATAACATTATCTTGAAAAAAACCTCCTACTATTCTTGATATATTTAATTCACAATCATTGCATTAATGTCTGTAAGATTTTCAATAAAATATTTCAAAAGAGAAGGAAATGGAAAGCATGCAAGGGCCTGGTGACTTTGTTCGTTCAAAAGCAAAATGCTTAATTAGTCTTTTGTTACCAGGTGGGAAGGGGCGGGCCTTGGTGGGCACCGAAAATTTAACTAATTTACACAATCATGACACTTGTAACCTCAAATTTTTAACTTCAAACTCATTCCAATGTTCAGAAAAATCAAAGATAACGAATTAACTTAGTATCCCATATAACAGGAACTAAAATGTTCATTTTCTATGACATTCTGTCGTTGGTTGAGTTTGTTGATAGAAATCGGGGTTAAAGAATTTGATATAGTTTGTCTTTGACTTTCCAGTGTATTCATATTTATACTTAATATTGCTATTGAGTATATTGAAACCTGTCCTGTGTATGGCAAGCAATCTTCTACAATAAAAGACTTGATCGAAACTTATTGGATTTTCTTAATTCATACTTAATTTCATCACAAAATAATAGTCGACTCTTAGTCGGCTATGCTTAAACCCTGAGTTGAAGTAACTAAATTTTAAAGATAACTGAATTTGAGGCTATGAATTATCATTACATGACTAGAGTTGCCAGGAATGAATTTACTTTGAGAATTGGACTGAACATGACTCCCATAGTGTATAGTCCTCATTTTGATAATACTAACATACTAAGAGACAGTAAATATTTCTCTCATATCACCAGTGGAAGAGTGAACGAGCTCTCTACATGGGAAGGGAATAAACCTGTCTTAAAATGAACACTTGTGGTTTATCATAGTTAAAAGCAAGGTTTATACTTCATGAGCTCTCTGGTCTTTCAGGGGAGAGAGAAAACAGGCATTTTACTGATACCAGAAGAGCGGGGGGGGGGGGGGGGGGGCGACTGAGGAGAACACTCAGTCATATGAACGTTAGATTAAGGAGAACACTCCAGGTTACTGATTTTTTATATATTTTTTTTATTTCTTTTTCTCAATATATTATTTGTTATATCATGGATGTAATGAAAGTAAATAAATTTTAAATAAGTTTTTATTTCTTTTATTCACAATTGTAGTTTGATAAATTTATATACATTGCAATAAATTTTACAAAATTAGACAGTTTTGCTACTCTCCTACAGATTACTACTGTATCTTCTATTCATATATCATTACTATATATTCTATTCTATACATTACTACTGTATCTTCTATTTTATACATTATCATTGTATTTCCTATTTTATACATTATTACTGTATCTGCTATTCATACATTATTTTATTCTGTTTATAAATTGCTACTGTATCTTGTAATTTTGATATGGAAACACGGCTGCTTTAACAACGAAAAGCGCAGGAAAGACATTAGCCATACAAAAAGCAAGAGACTTGTAATCGTAAAGTAAAATACGTTAAAGAAGACATCTTGAGGCATTCAAGGGTAAGACATGGATGTTCTTTGTCTTCTATAACGCATTTTATACCTTACGATTATAGGTCTCTTGCATTTTACATGGCTAATGTCTTTTTAGTTCTGATTGTTAAAACAGCTGTATTGTCAGATCAAAATTACATAATACAGCAAAAGTTCATAAGCAGAAGATACAGTAGTAATGTATGAATAGAAGATACAGTAGCAATGTATGAGTAGAAAATACTGTAGTAATGTATGAATAGAATATACAGTAGTATTGTATGAATAGAAGATACAGTAATAACGTATGGATAGAAATAGTAGTAATGCATAAATAGAAGATACAGTAGTAATGTATTAATAGAAGATATAGGAAGCAATATATAAACAGAAGTCAGAAGTAATGCATAAGCAGACAATAAAATTGCAATATAAAAAGATTACTGATAAGTTGAAATATTATTCAAACTTTAAATACAACTTTACTATATATAAAAGAGTACAATAGACATATAACGACCATTTGCCTGACTTATTTTCCTTGAATCTAAACCATCTTAGAATGACAACTGAAAGTGTAAATGAAAACAATTCTGATCATGTTGATTCTAAGCAATGTCTGCATGATTTGGTTTCCACCACAAGGGAAATGGAAGAGTTTTAAATCACTAGTATTTCAAGCACCGGTGTTTTTTAGAAGTTACCTGATAGTGACATACTTCAAACCAGCAAGATATAAACTCATCCCCTCACTTCGTATGCTTAAAGATCTTATTGAACTCTTCCTTCAAACAACTTGAAAAATTTCGTGCAGTCATCAAAGTTTATGAATATAGTCCACCTAAGGAAACAATCTGGAAACTATCCTCTCCAATAAGATGAAATTTAAGTTATTCCCTACAAATTTCCTCAATTTAAATCAAATATTTTATCAACGAAATAATTCCTCAAACTTTCCCAAAGACTACCAAGAGGTGTGTACTAACTAGACTGCCATTCTAGAATGAATCTACTCGTATAAACATTCCCCTTGAGTCTCATTAAAAGCTATACCTACGTCAATCACTATTATTTTCGTTATGAAAGCAAAAATTATTCAAAGTCATTTATAAATATATATATTCCTTTCAACTTGTCCCTGAACTTTTCATCCTAAAATCCTGTCCTGATAAACTTCTAAATTTGCTTTCCTATAATTCATATGGAGTCCCTTTTAATAATAAAATTAATCATGATGAAATATTTTACATATAAGCCTGTCTTAATTATTTCAATTTAAACTAATAAATTTCTGTACTTTACCTTCTGTCATACTTCATTGACGCCATGACATTTTTCTTATTTATTCCTTCAAAACCACTGAACCTTTTTTTAAATAGGTTTCTAGTTTTATAGCAACTCTTTCCTTCAATCTTTCAATCAATGCGTTCTTTGAGATTTTAGAACTACTAGAGTTCTTACATACATTCTTTCCTAAACCTTAAATTCAAAAGCTATCCTTAAGAATCTATAATTAATCTGATAATAATTCTTAATTTTTATCTACCCATTCTCTTAACTTATAACTCTACCATTAATTTATAAATCAGTCCTAACTTCAAACCTTTCAAAAACTAAAGACTTTAACAATTTATTCCCAGATAACAAAACTGAAGCTTTAATCTTCCTTATGTCTTTCCATCAAGTTATTTGACCTACATTATGTAATTAGTGATGTGAAGCAGATTACATAAGGTCATTACAAGTAATATAGGAATGAAAACATTTCTTAAAATCAGTTATTTTGGCGCAAAACAGTGAAGTCATTCTATGGCTTACTATCGAAAACTAATAACTCCAAGAACATCAAGTTTAGAACAATTTCTCAGCTACTTTGAACAAGGATCTTACGTGTGACTGCTGTAATGTTCCACAAAGGATTTTTCTTTTAGAAATTTAATCAAGTTTCTATTGAAAGTAGAATTTGAGAAGAAAATAAGTGGAGAATGATGGATAAAAAAGGACGTCTTAACTTTATTGAAATTGAAATACATTTCAACAATTTTTTCTTCAACAGAACAGGAACTTACTGAAAACCTGAATTCTATGTGAGAGAGAGAGAGAGAGAGAGAGAGAGAGAGAGAGAGAGAGAGAGAGAGAGAGAGAGAGAGAGAGAGAGAGAGAGAGAGAGAGAGAGAGAGAGAGAATTTAATATGCAATTTCTATCAAATAATAATAATTCAATAGATCTCCATCAGATACTATCATGTCTACAGGATTTCAGAATTGCAATGATAATTTTAAACCACTTTACTTTAATTCTCACTGGCTTATCACATTGCTTTTCAAAGCTTATCAAAATAAGAACTATCTCAATCTTAATGCTATATTTTAAACTGTAAAATCTCAAATGAAAAACACTGAAGACAAATATTCATGCAGAAACTTAGTCAATTTCTTAATGAATCAAATAGATGGATTCGACAAGATTCTCTTTAGCAATTATTTGAATAAAAATAGCTATGGTATCAATGCTTGAACTACAGTATAGGGGTAGATAGTATAAGATGAAATTTAGTAAGATTTTCGCCTATTTTGAATGTCTTTCAACATGGGGACCAACTTCGACATCACGAACTCTCCAGACATTAGTTAGGACAACTAAAAGTTATCGAATAGAATGATAATGTAATATTAAAGAAATAAGCTTAATTTCAAAATGAAAGAAGATACATTTAAACTTTAAGATAAACTATTAACCAAGTCTAAATGGGATGAGGTACGAAAGCAGAAGAATAGTTAAGGGATGGTATGAAGTTACAGTTCAAAGAATTTGAAGCAATGCATATAATAGGTTTTAGATGTTAGAGCGTGGAAAACAAAGCTAATAACCCAGAAGTCACACGTACTGATAACTTGCTTAAAATAGTTACATAAATTCACAGATATTACTCATTGACTTAACACTCCAGAACAGGAATGTCAAACTCAAATCCTTTCGAGGGCCAATTATGCACATGACTATGGTCTCGAGGACCATCAAAGATTAACTAATTATTTATTGAAAAGACTGATAAAGTTTCATGCAGGTCATCGTATTTTACCAAAAATACATTTTGGTTCATCTTAACAGTTTATTTACACTTTCTCAGTTATAACAATTATATCTAGTTGGAAAATCTAGTCATCTTGAGGGCCACATTTAGCCCGCCGGCCTCAGGTTTGACATTTCTGTTCTAAAGAAAACTCTAGACTTTAAATTGATAAAAAATCTAATGGAATAATTTCAATGATATTTATAGGGCATTTTCTCTGATATTGATAAAAAATCTAATGGGGGAATAATTTCAATGATATTTATAGGACATTTTCTCTGATATTAGAGTCCCTAAGCATAACGTGTTTCCCTGGTTCACAGGACATGTTTAAAGAATACCTTTAGTGATCAAATTAATTTTCATGACTAATCAAGGTTTTAAATTATTTCACACATTTCTGCATAGTAAATTACTAACCTTATTATACAAAATATTTACTGTGAAATACGGTAGCTTATACCAATCTTGTTCCTTGTAGGTTTAAACAAACTTAAAACCTCAAACTATTTCTTTGCTCTAAGGCTAATTTAACTTGAGAGACTTCGTAGGAATATTCAGATGGTCTTAAATTACAGAGAAGCTTAAATATGAAAACTTTAAATTCTTTCAGAGCTTAAAACGGAAAATACTTCAAATGTTCATGCCATAAAAACCAATTTTGAAAATTTTTGACCATATGAAGTACTCAGATATGACTTGATAAGGCTTAAAGAAATTAGTCAAATTTTAAGACTGAAATATGACTGGTCAAAAATAAAAAATGTTGACTATATGAAGTACTAAGATATGACTTAATAATGCTTAAAGAAATTAAAGAAATTAATCAAATTTTAAGACTAAACTATGACTGGTCAAAAGTTAATGTTCGGGGTGGAAATTTAATTCTTGTATGAAAATATTTACGACTGAACTAATTAGATAAATGTAGTCAAGAGCAAAAAATATTTCGCCATATTAAGACTTTTAAAATGAAGATGATTCGGTTTGTTGACAGAAGCAGTTGTAAAGGGTCCAGTAAGATTGCTATCCTTGAAGAATTCCTCTCTTTCTGTCATGGGTTCTTTAATCCTGTGGAAAGAAAATTGAAATATCAGTTTGACATATGAATGGTTATTTTTTCTACACAAAATTTTCTGGACACTAATATAGCTAGAGATCTATGGCATAAATTGCCCACTTATTCCAATAAAATAATCATTTGCATGAACCACTCAACAAATCTATCTATTTACCAAGGCACTTCCCCCAAATTTGGGGAGTAGCCGACATTAAACAAATGAAAAAAAGGGGACCTTTCCTCTCTCTGCTCCTCCCAGCTTGACGAGGGATTCAGCCCAGTTTGGCTGGTACTGCTACTGCTCAACAAATACCCAAAAGTCAGTCCTAAATCGAAGTAGTTTTAAATTTTCATCTAACCACAGAATTACTCCAATCGTCTTTACAACAAAACTCTTAAAACCTATACGTTGATCCCCTACACATTTACTGTCCAAATGCACTGAATTAAATCCTAAGATGTAAAGCTGTTCAAGCTTCATTGCATGTTGAACTATGGATTAGTTATCTCTTGCCTAACCGTGACATTAATCCTTTTGCAAATCTAGCCTACATCAAGCCATAATCCTGTTCCAGTAAAAAACAAGGGACATCTATAATCTAAATCCATTGAGCTTAGAGCAATTCAGTGTTACATTTATATTTATCCAATGAATAATCTACCATAGTTAAAGAGTGTGACTAGTGTCACACATTAAACACATGATTTTAACACAGCCCACTGAATATAAACACTTTTTTCATTGGATAACCCATGCACCAGCATCAAAATATTCAACCTACCCTTCCATAACGCCTTGACTTTGTTACTCTACTAACCAAAAACCTTCCTACATTATTATTATCATAAAAATAATGATTATTATTATTATTATTATTTTCTTGCTAAGGCACAACCCTAGTTGGAAAAGCGGGATGCTATAAGCCCGAGGGTTCCACCAGGGAAAATAGCCCAGTGAGGAAAGTTAATAAGTTAAATACGAGAAGTAATTAACAAGCAGCTATGTACATTGTAGACTACAGTATGTACATCGTAGACTAAGTAACTTTATTTATGAGTAATATGTATAGCAAAATTATATCTTTCTACTTCTTACTCGTATTCATGATCATATTCATGACGTCAACATCAAAATTTAATGTTTAGCTTGTTACTTCTCTTAAGTTAATTATGATAAATACACCGACTCTCTTTAAGAATTTAATAAATTGAGCAGTATTCAACCTAAAGATCAAATGGAAACCATTATCTAATTCTCACATTTAAAATAGGGGAAATTTAGCTCTTCTATCACCAGCATATTACCATATCACAAAAAAAAAAAAAAAAAAAAGAAAACACAAACAATCGTGCCTACATAATCGTGCCTGCATATATTTGTTCGTTCACAATCAGGGTTCATGAGCTGTCCAACTCTATAGTCTCTAGCTTGTGAGGAGTGGGGGGGGGGGGGGGGTTACATGTGAGGAGTATATGTACCAAACATATGCCGAATAACTACCTGTTCATAATTAAAATTTATCAAATAATTCAACAAAATTCTTTCATCAGGCAATCACAATATAGCAAAAGGTTAGGCAACTACAATATGGCAAAAGGTTAGGCAACTACAATATGGCAATAGGTTAGGCAACTACAATATGGCAAAAGGTTAGGCAACTATAATATAGCAAAATGTTAGGCAACCACAATATGGCAAAAGGTTAGGCAACCACAATATAGCAAAAGGTTAGGCAACTACAATATAGCAAAATGTTAGGCAACCACAATATGGCAAAAGGTTAGGCAACCACAATATAGCAAAAGGTTAGGCAACTACAATATGGCAAAATGTTAGGCAACCACAATATGGCAAAAGGTTAGGCAACCACAATATAGCAAAAGGTTAGGCAACTACAATATAGTAAAAGGTTAGGCAACCACAATATAGCAAAGGTTAGGCAACTACAATATAGCAAAGGTTAGGCAACTACAATATAGCAAAAGGTTAGGCGATTTATATTATTTATATTCAAATGTGAATTATCTTTTATAATTAGCATTGAGGATTCTAGTGGAATGTTAGTTTGGGTCTTTGAACTGTGTCGTGGTCTTCCACTACCTTGGGCTAGAATGCTCTTACTTGAGGGTACAGTCGGGCGCACTTTTCTATCTTATTTCTCTTCCTCGGTTTTAAGTTTTTATAGTTTATATATGAAAGATCTATTTTAGTGTTTTTACTGTTCTTAGATTATTTTATATTGTTCGTTATTTCTCTTGTAGTTTGTTTATTTCCTTTCCTCACTGGGTATTTTTCCTTGTTGGAGCCCTTGGGCATATAGCATCCTGCTTTTCCAACTAGGGTTGTAGCTTAGTAAGTAAGTAAGTAGGTAACAATAACAACAACAACAACAACAACAACAACAACAATAATAATAATAATAATAATAATAATAATAATAATACATTGTCTGGAACTATTCCGCTCGTGAACGAGTAAACAAACTTGAACTTCAATTATTTCCTTTATTTGCATCATTATGCTTATCAAAATCTGATTACCCTTTTAGTAGCTTGCTCTAAACCTGACTTCACTTAAAACAGGAGGGAAAAAAAAACAATCTTATCCAGTTATTGGTGATAGGTGATGATGTCTTGTAAATGAAGACAGGTGATTGCAGAAATGGAGAAGTAAAATCCCGAGTCGTAGATTACATTTACTCCACACAGCAAGGGGTTATGAACAGTGGTGCTCTGCAAGGCGTACAGCTCGTGCCAAGAGAAACAAGACGACTATCTATGCGCATGCACGGAGTGCTGACAGTGCGACTCATGCGCATGCGTTGGTAACGGGCATAATTTATGAATAGTAAAGGGTGCATATAAGAAAGATAATATATACAATAATCCACAGTTATTTAGTTCAACTATGAGCTCTTGGGGGCGCTCTCATTGAGTAATAACGTCCTAATTATACTAATTTCTCAACAAAGGCTTCCTTTGAAGCTTTTTAGCTCGATTCAAAATAGTACCAATATCACTGCATTTTTTCCTATCATGAAAATCAGAATCCCACTTGGCGATAAGAGACGAAACGTCTTGGCACTAAAACGTCCACATTCATTAAATCAAGGGAATTATTAGTTAACAGAAAACCTGTCTACTTCTCCAATAGAATCCTGAAAGATGCCTGCACATTCCTTTACAAAATGTGTGCCTACATGTTTTGCCATTTTGTTACTAACGCATAATATAATGTAAACATTCCATGGACAGTCAATGCATTATTACTGGCTACATATTAGACCATTCAAATAAAACTATAAAAATCACAGACCTAAGTATCAATGAGGAACTTAATATCCTTGGCCTTCAATCATAGGGCTCAATACTATACAGTATGGCCACGATAGGGCTCAATACTACACAGCATGGCCACCATAAGGCACAACACTAAACAGTATGGCCACCATAAGGGCCAATACTACACAGTATGGCCACCATAAGGCTCAACACTACACTGTATGGCCACCATAAGGCAAACTACTCCACAGTATGGCCACCATAAGGCACAATACAGCACAGTATGGCCTACATAAGGCACAATACAGCACAGTATGGCCTACATAAGGCACAATACAGCACAGTATGGCCTACATAAGGCACAATACTGCACAGTATAGTCACCTTAAGGCACAATACTGCACAGTATAGCCACTATAAGGCACAATACTGCACAGCATGGCCATCATATGTAGGGTAACCATTTATTTGCGACGTGAAAGGGGGACATCGGTATAAACTAACAAGTAAATACATGATACCATAATCCTGTCATGGGAAACCACTCGCTCCATTTCCTATCCTAACACACGCTTTACTGCCTATGTATAAACTCTTCACTGCTTGCAGCAACCTTTCACCAATTCCATATAGCCTCATCACATTCCCCATCGCTTTCCCTATCAACTCTATCCCACGCTTTCTCCATGTCCCTAAACGCTACTTTCACCTTCCTTGTACTAAATATTTCTTCCATATCTGCCTAACTGTAAAAAAAAATCTGATCCACACCTCTCCTACCTCTTCTAAAACCACACTGCACTTCTACGATTGCCTCCTTGTCCTTTATCCTTAATTCTATTAATTAGTACTCTACCATACCCCTTGAATTACAACACGCACGCACATCTCCCTTACCTTTGTATAGAGGAATAATACCTGCACACACCCATTATTATTATTATTATTATTATTATTATTATTATTATTATTACTAGCCAAGCTACAAGCCTAGTTGGAAAAGCAAGTTGCTATAAGCCTAAGGGCTCCAATAGGGAAAAATATTTCAGTGAGGAAAGGAAATAAGGAAATAAATAAATGATGAGAATGAATTAACAATAAATCATTCTAAAAACAGTGACAACGTCAAAACATTTGTCCTATATAAACTATTAACAACGTCAAAAACAGATATGTCATATATAAACTATAAAAAGACAACGATACCAATGATAACATAAAACCTATAGTAAACAATCTCACCAACCATTTAAGTACAGTAACAAACCTTTCCTTTAACATCTCAGCCTTCAAGCCATCCATACCAGGTGCTTTTCATGCCCAGGTTCTATCTAGGGGGACTGATATTGGATTAAATAATTGGGTCAGTTATTTTAACGACAATTGTCAAATTTAAAGGGGAAAATGCATGTAAGCAATCCCAAAGCATCTATTACTACAGCCCCCACTCTCTCTCTCTCTCTCTCTCTCTCTCTCTCTCTCTCTCTCTCTCTCTCAGAAAATAACCTATAAAGAAATAGCCTACCATTCAAGGTAAGTTACTAGATTATACTTAAAAACATATGTAAAATGGTTAGTAAACGCTTGAAGTATTTAGACCTTGCAATTTTGACCATTCTAAACAACTGTATGGAAAAAAAAAAATAGAAATTCTACTGAATAAAAATCATAAAAAACTAAAACTTCTTACTGGGTTCAACCCAGAATGAAAGAGGGAAACTAGAGGGGCTTATTTCTAGACTTTTTCTTCAACTTTGACCTTGACCTTTGACCTCAACATTTAGTAATTAGCGTGGATTTTCATAAACTCACATATGAACCAAGTTTTAAGTCTCTGTAACAACGATGTCCAAACTTGTGGCTGATTACGTGAATTAGACATTTTGCTTGACCGTGACCTTGAATTTTTACCTTGACCTTCCAAAAATTAGTAATTTCCAGCTTTTTACAAAACAGTTAATCCATGCGAATTTCATTACTCTACCATTAAAATTGCGGCCAAGAAGCTGTTAACAAACACACAAACAAACAACCACGAACAGAGGGTAAAAGATAACCACCAAGAATATATAAAAATACCTCCATTCCCACCTCCACAAGCAAGAAGACTCCAACCATTTCCACCAAAAAATTTCCAACAAAAACTATTGAATTTAAATAATGTGGCATGAACATTAAACCGTTTGAATCCTTGTATCCACGCATTGGATATCCCTAAGTATACCTCAAGTATTTTGATAGTTTATAAATTAATTTACCAGCAAAAAATACCTTATAAATACAAATGATTATATTAAAACTTTAGTTTTCAAAATACCTACCGTCAATATTTTGATCAGTCTCTTCCTAACGCCTGCTGCTGTTACGTGGCTTAAGAAGGCCCGCCCCCTTTTAAGGTCCTTCCGCTATCTAGGCTGGTATATCAAGGAATGTCTGAAAGAAAAATCAAGATGTTGAAAGGGCCAAAAACCGATTTTTAATACTTAAATTATAAGTATAACAAAATGTTAAGAAAAAAATAACCTATCGCGGTGTGTTGAGGAAAATGTCTTCCCAAAGTAACAATGATGTTCAAACTAGGCCCCTTCCCCCATGAAGCTATGATTTTGAATCTCTCTCTCTCTCTCTCTCTCTCTCTCTCTCTCTCTCTCTCTCTCTCTCTCTCTCTCTCTCTCTCTCTCTCCTTCCTGGAACTCACCCTGACAACAGGGTACAATTATTGTCCTCATTCAAGTCGTCCCCTGACAACAGGGTACAATAACTGTCCTCATTTAAGTCATCCCCTGACAACAGGGTACAATAATTGTCCTCATTTAAGTCGTCCCCTGACAACAGGGTACACTAATTGTCCTCATTTAAGTCGTCCCCTGACAACAGGGTACACTAATTGTCCTCATTTAAGTCATCCCCTGACAACAGGGTACAATAATTGTCCTCATTTAAGTCATCCCCTGACAACAAGGTACACTAATTGTCCTCATTTAAGTCATCCCCTGACAACAAGGTACACTAATTGTTCTTATTTAAGTCGTCCCCTGACAACAGGGTACAATAATTGTCCTCATTTAAGTCGTCCCCTGACAACAAGGTACACTAATTGTCCTCATTTAAGTCGTCCCCTGACAACAAGGTACAATAATTGTCCTCATTTAAGTCGTCCCCTGACAACAGGGTACATTAATTGTCCTCATTTAAGTCGTCCCCTGACAACAAGGTACACTAATTGTCCTCATTTAAGTCATCCCCTGACAACAGGGTACACTAATTGTCCTCATTTAAGTCGTCCCATGACAACAAGGTACACTAATTGTCCTCATTTAAGTCATCCCCTGACAACAGGGTATAATAATTGTCCTCATTTAAGTCGTCCCCTGACAACAGGGTACAATAATTGTCCTCATTTAAGTCATCCCCTGACAACAGGGTACAATAATTGTCCTCATTTAAGTCGTCCCCTGACACCAGAGTACAATAAATGTCCTCATTTAAGTATTCCCCTGACAACAGGGTACACTAATTGTCCTCATTTAAGTCGTCCCCTGACAAAAGGGTACAATTATTGTCCTCATTTAAGTCGTCCCCTGACAACAGGGTACAATAATTGTCCTCATTTAAGTCGTCCCTGACAACAGAGTACAATAAATGTCCTCATTTAAGTCATCCCCTGACAACAGGGTACAATAATTGTCCTAATTTAAGTCGTCCCCTGACAACAGGGTACAATAATTATCCTCATTTAAGTCGTCCCCTGACAACAGGGTACAATAATTGTCCTCATTTAAGTCATCCCTGACAACAGAGTACAATAAATGTCCTCATTTAAGTCGTCCCCTGACAACAGGGTACAATAATTGTCCTCATTTAAGTCGTCCCCTGACAACAGGGTACAATAATTGTCCTCATTTAAGTCGTCCCCTGACAACAGGGTACAATTATTGTCCTCATTTAAGTCGTCCCCTGCATTGAAGCAGGTTCTGCCACATCTCTTGAATACCTTCTTTTTATGTTTTTGCCTTTAGTGAAATAAGTGATATTTTATGTAAAGGTCAGTATAGTATACTGTATATATACAGTATAAAGAAATTATTAAGGTACAAAAGCATCTATAGGATGAGCAGGAATAAATATGATTATATTTTGCTTAGATCAGAGTTGAAACTTTATAATTCATTAGCTTGATGGTGAAATGATAACAATAGGTAACCAATGTTCCATGGAGCTGAATTACCTTAAGATCTATATAGCTGAAGTCCATTAAATATTCAGTACCTGTAAAACATTTTATGAGTATTAGCATTACTGATACTGTAGGTAATGAAGCAGCTCTTTATCAGGGCCTTCATTAATGTTCACAATTTATCATTTCATTGTTATGGTTTGTACCTTACTGAGGCTGAAACATTTTTAAGGACCACAATCTAATGCTGAGTGGATACTTTTCCCGAGTTTTTGGGGTTAATGCAGTACAAAGCCAGCAGAAGTTTTGAGAACCAAATCCTATTATTTTATTGTATTTTATTTATAAATCAATACCGTATTTCCATCGTAATTTGGGACTACTCTTTCTACATGCATTTTTTTTTGGTTATTTACAGAATCAAATACAAGTTCAGGCTGTTGAACAGAAATGTGAAATCCCAAGTGCAGAAGATAAACTCTTATATGTCTACGTGGAAAAAAAGGATGCCGATAGTTGTTGTCCATTATATACAAAAACTGCGTGTTTGATGGGCAATGTTCCTCTACAGGTTAGTACCTATTCACTTTTATGGACCTTATTAAAATATATTATTTTGAAAGCTGGAAGAAATCACATGACAGTTACTATTAACCCTTGAGTATAGTGTGTAATGCAGTTAAAGTATTATTGTTGTTAATCACATATTTTTTTTTCCATTGAATGATATGAGGTATAAAACAATGTTAATATCGGGCGAGTATAGAAATAAATTTGATACTTGAAATTCCCATGACAGCCTTTTTTCACAAAACAATTTTACTAGGTAAATAACATGCATTTTTATGAAATGCTTTAATTTGGTTTAGAGCCTACATGCTTCATTATGGTGCTAGACGTTTTCTCCCTTTTCAGGCTTCCCAACCTGTGCCTGTCTCTCAGGTGAGACATGCATCCCCCGCTAAATCTCAGCCCCAACAGCAGTTGGTGCTGGTGAGCCAACCACCTCAGCCTTCGACTTCCTTCTCCACTTCGCCAGCTTTTAACCCTGACTTTGAGTCCCAAGCCCTGATTCAGGGATATAATAGGCAGCCAGGAGGAAGTAAGCCTAGAGGACCCTTTCGCTACAGGGGAGGTGGTCGAGTCTCTGGAAGGGGCCGGGGTTTCCATAGAGGCCGAGGTGGCAGGCCATCGGCGACTCAATGAGACTCCGCAGGTAGGGGGGAGGCTATACATGTTTCGAAAGAATTGGACCTTCAGCAGTTGGGCACGAAGCATAGTTTCCAACAGGCTGGGGTGGAGTTGGAGGTGGCAGGCCATCGGCGACCCAATGAGACTCCGCAGGTAGGGGGGAGGCTATACTTGTTTCGAAAGAATTGGACCTTCAGCAGTTGGGCACGAAGCATAGTTTCCAATGGGCTGGGGTGGAGTTGGATTCGGGACCCCCTCCATCGGTCGGCTTTTATCAGTGTCCAACGCCGGAACTCACCGATTTTGCCCGAGATCTGCTTCTCAAAAATGCGATTCAACGGATCAGGCACTTAAAGTTTCAAGGTTACTTGTTCAGCATGCCAAGGAAAGACTCCGGCAAGCGAAGGGTCATCTTAGACCTGTCTCACTTGAATACCTTCATTCAATGCGATAAGTTCCATATGCTGACCGTCTCGCAGGTACGAACCTTACTTCCCCGTGGGGCCGTCACCACCTCTTTCGATCTTACCGACGCTAACTATCATGTTCCGGTAGCACGTCATTTTTGTCCGTTTCTGGGTTTCAAGCTAGGCAATCAAGCATTCGCTTTCAGGGTGATGCCTTTCGGTCTCAACATAGCTCCAAGGGTATTCATGAAGCTAGCGGACTCGGTAGTCCAAGAGTTGAGGGCCCAGGGTGTACAGTTGGTGGCCTATCTGGACGATTGGCTTATTTGGGCCAACAGCAACGAGGAATGTCGAGAGGCGACAGACAAAGTCATCAAGTTTCTGGAACATTTAGAGTTCCGAGTGAATTTCAAGAAGTCTTGTCTGGTTCCGGCGTTGTGCTGCCAATGGTTAGGACTCCAATGGAATTTGGACACTCACACGTTGTCTATTCCCCCAAAGAAACGGAAGGAGATTGCAAGAGCCACAAGAAAGTTTATAGGAGCCAAATTTACGTCTCGGAGGAACCAGGAGAGGGTTCTGGGTTCTCTCCAGTTTGATTCTGTCATGGACGTTATGTTGAAAGCCAGGTTGAAGGACATCAACCAGGTGTAGCAGTCTAGAGCGAACGTCAGTCTCCAGGACAAGATTTCGAAACTTCCAGCTATTCTCAAGAAAAGGTTCCTCCCATGGACGAAAGTCAGGAATTTGACAAGGTCGATGCACCCTTCAGTACCCTCCGCTGGCGTTGGTAGTCCATATGGACGCATTCCTCACCGGGTGGGGGGTTGGGGGGGTTACTCCCCGTTCAAGGCAGTGACCTTGCGTCAACTGCATATAAATATTCTGGAGGCCATGGCCGTCTTCCTGACCCTGAAGAAGCTCTCCCCGTCGCGGAATCAGCATATAAGGTTGGTTCTGGACAGCGCAGTGGTTGTTCATTACATCAACAGAGGCGGCTCCAAGTCCGGACACATCAATCATGTGATGATTGCCATCTTTTCCTTGGCGGCAAAGAACTATTGGCATCTGTCGGCGGTTCATCTAAAGGGCATCAGAAACTTCATAGCCGATGCCCTATCTCGAGTGACTCCCTTAGAATCGTAATGGTCCCTGGACCGTCAGTCATTCCGTTGGATTTGCCAGCAGGTTCCAGGTCTCCAGGTGGACCTCTTCGCCACAAAGGCCAACCACAAACTCCGATGTTACGTAGCCCCCAATTTGGACTCTCAGGCTTATGCCACGGACGCAATGTCTCTCGACTGGAACACTTGGCAGCGGATCTACCTGTTCCCTCCGGTCAACATGTTGATACGAGTTTTGGACAGGCTTCGGTCTTTCCACGGTCAAGTGGCCCTCGTGGCTCTAAACTGTCCAAAGAGCAATTGGTTTCCTCTGCTAGCGGAGCTGGATCTCCAGCCTCAGTGGCTTCTCAACCCGTTGCAGACTTAGACAGTACAAACTCGCAGTGTGTCAGCTTCCTCAGGAATTCTGAGTGCCCTAACTTTATGGACTTCATGACATTTGCTGCTCAGAAGGATGCTGCTATCGATCTTCTTAACACTTTGTTCCTGGAGTCGGATAAGAGAGATTCTACCCTTCGGCAGTATGATTCTGATGTTCAGAAGTTGGCAAAGTTTCTGAGGGATTCTGATGTTAGAATGATGACTCCCAATCTAGCAGTTACATTTTTTCGAACTTTGTTTGAAGGGGGTTTAGCTGCAAGGACCATTACCCCGATTAAATCCACCTTGAAGAGAATTTTTCAATTCGGGTTCATTATTGACCTTTCGGATTCGTACTTTGCATCCATTCCCAAAGCTTGTGCTAGGCTGAAACCAGCAACTCGACCTACTGCGGTTTCTTGGTTTCTCAATGATGTCCTTAAGTTGGCTTCTGACACTGATAATGATTCTTGCTCGTACATATCAATCCTTAGGAAAATGTTATTTTTGTTGAGTTTGGCTTCCGGGGCTAGAATATCTGAGCTATCAGCATTATCAAGAGATCCGGGCCACATTGATTTTCTTCCATCTGGAGAGGTCTTACTCTCGCCAGATAGACGGTTCTTAGCTAAAAATGAGGATCCCCAGTTTCGATGGACTCCGTGGAAAATTGTTCCACTTACTCAGGATCCTTCCCTGTGTCCTGTTTACACTCTCAAAGATTATTTGCGTAGAACTTCTACTACATCTTCAGGTCCTTTGTTTATTCGGGAACGTGGCGGAAATCTTTCCCTGAAGGGGTTTAGGCAGCAAATGCCTTATTTTATTAAACAAGCCAATCCTCTTTCGGTTCCTCATGTCCATGATGTCCGGGCTGTGGCAACCTCAGTTAATTATTTCCATCACATGAATTTTGAAGATTTGAAACGGTACTCCGGATGGAAATCTCCTACAGTCTTTAAACGTCACTATTTAAAATCCTTGGAGGCCCTTAAATTTGCGGCAGTGGCGGCTGGGAGTATAATTCCTCTGGATGGAGACGAACCATTGTAACTAGGTCCTTCTTTCTTTCCCTTTTTTCTTTTTTGATCTTGTCTCCTTATAAGGAGCGGATTTGTCCTGCCTTGCCTACTCCCCCCTACCGTCCTTTGTTGTGATTTTGATTTACATCCTAACCTCAGTTTACATTGTATGATTTACATTTGTAATTTTATTGGTTGTAATGGCATTTTCATTTTATGTTTCGTTTTATGTTTGTAAATATTTTAGTGTTATTAAACTCTTTTTTTGCATTATATGTTTTTGGTTTCAGCTCCTTTTATTTAACTCTTCCCAAGCTTGAATCATTTCTCTGTTATGATTTCACGGAGCAACACAGGTCGAGCCCAGAAAAGGGATTTTGACGAAGGAAAAATCTATTTCTGGGCAAAGAACCTGTGTCGCCAAGTGAACCCACCCTTTTCCTTTTTCCCTCACCCTGGTTGGTCCAAGCTTCGGGTGATGGGAGGAATGAAGATAAGGGGTGGGGAGATGTAGGGGTGGAGGGAGATGTTGATGAAGGAGAGGTCTAATTAGTGAGGGATCTATGGTCGTGGTTCAATCACGCCCCAGTTTTTTATACCGACACTCAAAGAGTGAGCGAGCTAGGTTTATTCCTGGCATTCCATGCATCTCTTTTTTTCTCTGGTATATTCAGCAACAACTATGCCTTAGAAATGGTGCTAGAGGAGCATTTCACTGGGCGACACAGGTTCCTCGCCAGAAATAGATTTTTCCTTCGTCAAAATCCCTTTTATCAGTAATAGAAAATACCACATACTGTATACTTGTGTAACAGCCGATCTCACAAATTGTGCGGCCTTCAAAATTTTACCTGTAAAATATTATTTTATGTATCTTGTGTGTCATGTGAGTTACTTTTCTGAGAAACCAAATTACAGTACAATAGACTAACCTCCTTTATTCCATTTCTTTATCCCATCTACTTCAATGGGTAAAGAATAAGAGAATGATAAAAGTATCGTTAGTAAGGGTATAATCATTGTGTAAATGCATACAAACAAAAAATAGCTGTTTTGTATTGAACAATCGAATCAAATAGCAGCTGCTTTGCTTGTATTTCAATTGTCGTATGATAGTAAACAATTCACGAAGTTACAAAGTAGGCCTACCATAAAGCTGACATTTTTGCATTACAGTATACCCTTATTTGCTATGGAGAAAGCACACTGGCTTCCTCATAGGTTAACCTCGGTCTTCCTCTCGGAGAGTGAAGGTAATGAATGGGCGGAGTCTTTGGTGTCCCTGTCTGGTTCTGTCTCCTCATCCGCTTTTTCACAGTTTGCACAGGAGCCCTCGTTACTCGTGTAAGAGCAGCTTTGATGTAGCACTCCTCGGAGCTGTCTGTCGGGAAGGCTAAATGCATCCATCCCAGAGCTAGAACTCGGTCTTGCTCGTAAAGCGCGCTAATGGCGACACTCTCCCTCAACCTGAGACCACTCAACCTGCTGAGGGTTTGCCAAGTCTGAAGCAGGGAGCTGCCCCTCAGAAGGGGAGCACCTTTCTTAATCATGAGTAAGGTCTTCTAAGTGGTCTCCTCCATGCAGGATGACAAAAAGGGTCCTGGATTTGTCCATGCCCCTCTCTAGCCCGCCGGAGCGAGACTAGTCGTTACAAGACACCGAGGTAGCACGTAGGCTGGGTGCAGCTGTGATACCTTGCTGTCGAGTTCAGCAGGCTCCTCTCTCTTCAACCAACATGACTTGTCCAGTACCTGTAGCAAATCGTAATGCTGGATCCCACAGGCCCGCTCGCCAAACTCCTGCGGGAATACTGACGATTGACCTGCAAGTAACTTTGACATGTGAACAGGTAATCCCGGAAGCACTCGCCAATGATGATTCTCGCGAACCAGTGTGTTCGCCAATGCCAGCTCATGATCCTCATTGCAGAGTAGACCGTAGTCCATTGAGAAAGCTATACGCATTCTCATATACCAAACCACTGGTCGAAATGTGAGGGAGCTTCTCTCGCCAACAGCGATCTACGTGATCTGGAGCAGTCCCATAATCATCCAAACTCAGGCCTTGCATCAACAATGCGTGAGCACGTTATTACTTTACACGGTCATGAGCGAGGGAATTCCACCTCACAACTACCTGTTCGCCAGGGAAGGAGAGCACACTCGACAATAAGGGTCTCTAAGCCTGTTCAGTCGACTTTTTCTCATAGAGAAGATGCTGGAGGCTGGAGAACAGTCATCGGCCTCTCCTCCCAGAACAAGTTTTTTTTTTAACAAACTTCGTTCAGGATGGAGACGGCAGCCATGGTCAGACAGGCAGTCAGATTCGAGGACTTAATGGTAAAACTGGAACTAAAGGCTGCTTGCTTCCAGATTCCAGTCCAACCGTCTTTAAGGAAGTATTGAAGAATCTTCCTGGACGATCAGCAATACCAGTTTAAGGGATGTGTTGAGACCTGTCCACAGCACCTCAGTTTTTCACGAGGGTTTTCTCCCCAGGGTCAACTTGGGCTCACAAGAACAGCATTCATCTGTTAAGAGACTTAGACGACTGGCTAATTGTAGCAGAATTGGTGGCGACCCTTCTCCAACACCAAGACAGATTTCTCGAGATTTGCCGCAATCTGGGTATTGTGTTAAATCTCGATTAGTCATCTCTGTAGCCAACACAAAACTGGTTTACCTAGGAATGCTACTAGACACCAAATGAGGCAAAGTCTTTCCTTCTGAGAGAAGAATAGAGATACTGAAGAATGCGGTAAGCACCATCTTGCTACTAGTCTCACTACCAGCAAATCAGTGACTCTGTCTAATAGGCCGCCTGACCTCCTTGGAGCGCTTGGTGACCAACGGACGACTACACATACGGTCTCTCTAGGGGCAGCTGGTCCATTTGATCCCACAAAGGATCCACCTGATCTTCAGGGCCTAAGCAAAAGAGAAATCAGTACTAGTGGGCATCAGATACCAACCTTCTCAGGGGGATAGATCTTCTTCCCTCCCTCAGAAATAATGCTCTTCACAGATGCATAAAAAGAAGGGTGTGGGGGGCTCACATGTTTTATAACATGTTCTCCGGACTCTGGATAGTACAAGCGACATCACCACATAAAACTCATAGAAATAAGGGTAACCTTTTTGTCCCTCCAGCAGTTCTAACAGCTCCTTTTAGGACACACTGGTGTTGATGAGCAACGACACTCCGTTAGTGGCTTATATAAACATACGGATGACCCTAATCAACTGCTTCTATACCCAGTGAAGGAACTGAGGTGTTATCATTATTATTACTTGCTAAGCTACAACCCTAGTTGGAAAAGCAGGATGCTGCAAGCCCAAGGGCTCCATCAGGGAAAATAGCCCAGTGAGGAAAGGAAACAAGGAAAAATAAAATATTTCGAGAATAGTAATAACATTAAAATAGATATTTCCTATATGAACTATAAAAATTAACGAAACAAAAGGAAGAGAAATTAGATAAAATAGTGTGCCCGAGTGTACCCTCAAGCAAAAGAACTCTAACCCAAGACAGTGGAAGACCATGGTACAGAGGCCAGGGCACTAGCCAAGACAAGAAAACAATGGTTTGATTTTGGAGTGTCCTTCTAGAAGCGCTGCTTATCATAGCTAAAGTGCTACTACCCTTACCAAGAGAAAAGTAGCCACTGAACAATTACAATGCAGTAGTTAACCTCTTGGGTGAAGAGGGATTTTTTGGTAATCTCAGTGTTGCCAGGTTTATGAGGACAGAGGAGAATCTGTAAAGAATAGGCCAGACTATTCGGTGTATGTGTAGGCAAAGGTAAAGTGAACTGTAACAAGAGAGAGAAGGATCCAAACAAACTTCAGGAGCTCGTCCCCCGAGTGAGCAGACTGTTTATCAGCACATGGAAGGTTAAGATGTGAGTCATAAGAATACGATCTCAGTGTGGATTCCCAAGGTCATAGATCGAGCCCTGAATTCCGACTCTCCTCTGCAATCGCAGAGACCAAGGGCTCTCAACGTTAGGTGCATAATACGTCCCTAGCATTTAAGATACTACAAGCGGGTGTGTGGAAGCATAGACGATTTTCACTGCCCATTACTTTTAAGACGTAAATCAACAGGAACATGGAAACATTCTCCATCGGTCCTGTGGTGGCTGCACAACAAATAGTTTAAACAACTCAAGCTATTAGATGGACTAGTAGCATATGATGGAGCAGAGTGACTGGCATCTTTTTTCTTTCATCTTCCCCTCTCTTGGGGCACAGCACCTACAGTATGCTGCAAGCTGGCCTCCACTGTCTGCAGGTATAACCATTTCCCTTGTGTAACCTGATATATGCTCATATATTTGTTACTTTCCCATTTCCCCTAGCGAGGTGGGAATTGGGCAGTGTTCATTGGTTTGCTCAGGGAAGTCCCAGGACTCGTAGAGCTCTTACCTGGACAAGTCACAGTGCTTTGTTATCACCCAATCACAGGGGTTGTTCAGGCCGCTAACGCGTGCTCATGCTCGGAAGAGCGAAGTGTCAGGGCGAGTCCTCTATAAGATCGTGTGTAGCAAGGAGGAACACCCCGGGCCAAAACCCAGCCAGTTGGTTAGGACTTCCATCCATCTCATGGCAAGTCTTCTCTAATAAAGAGTGAAAGGGTTTGTATTATTGATGGAACAAATGACAAATTTGAAAGCAATTTGTATTTTCCTCAACAATGCAAACCTTAATCTCTTTATACAAATTTTTCCCGCCAGCACCTAACCCCCAGCAAGTTCTGCATGCAATCAAAAGTGACGATAGGATAAGTTTGGGTGTGTGAGTGGAGTAGCCAATACTACCCCCTCCTTTCATAAGGCTCAGAAGTACAAAGTACAGTATTCTAGAATTTTAAATCTGGCTTTGACTAAATTGAGGAATCATATTCCCTATTAAATAATTTATTTGATGAACTTCAGAAATTTAAATTTAGTGCAAATTCTTTTCTGTTGAAGCTGAGAAGTGTCATTTTGTAGTTGTTCCTACACAAATACAAACTTCGGAATCATTTATAAGGGTTACTCCTAGTCTTGTTTTCTACGACCAGACAATCAATGAAAATTAATTGCATCATACAGAGTTGCTAAGCAACCACTGTGCGTGCCTCTCAGGAAGCCTGCTCATAACACTTGATTGTTTCCACAGCACTCAACACTCCTGGTTGTGAAGTTAAGAGGACATGCCTCAACTTCCTCTCTACGATCGAGACTTTGGCATTCAACTCACTTACCCTTTTAGAGTTTGGTGCTTGTGACTGTGTGTCTTTTCTTTATTTACAGTCACTTGCGTTACTGTTCATCATCTGCAAGTTATGAGTGATTGCTTTAATAATTGTCTAATAAGACTGAATTTGTGTTTTTGCCCCAGCCCGACTGGCTACCCTTGTGGCATTCTCATGAGACGGGCAGATGTAGATCTGCATCCCTTTTGTCCCTCTTCCTTAGACAAGTGATATTCATTGAAATCACTGTGTAAGTAATGCAGGAAGTGGACATTCTTCCAATAAGATAGATTCTTGTCACAGGAAACCAAGTGAGATTTCTCTCCTACTTCGTCTCCTCCCAACAGGAGTAAGACAGAAAGGTTCCTTTCTATATCTGTTATAGTTTGGTTATTTCAAGGGGCAGAAAAATTTTTTGCCTGTTGGTGTGTGTATTACTTTGTCTAAATCCAAAAGTCCATTGTGCAATAATAATAACAAAAAAAAATGGATGAAAATAGGGAATTTAACCAAGGCTGAAGTTCAATATTTTTTAACCTGAACTACTACAGTATAATCAGCTAAAACTTTTTATTTAGGAAAACAAAATGGTGAAGACAGTCTTCTGGTTCTCAGCTCTTCTTAAGATTATCAGTTCCTCAAAACACAAATTTTCCAGATATTTCAAGTGATGGTGATGAATATATTACACACTATTACTACTGTAGATGCTACAGGTGGTTCAATATTCCTTGAATTCATTGATCTTTTGATTATGGGGATATCTTGAACAGTCCCCCCTTCAAATCATTCTGGTTTCAATTTTGGCAATAAAAGATTGCACCTGTAAGAGAGTAGTACTAGATGAATTCAGAGTTCACATCAGTTAAATAATGGTGTAAATGAAGTAACAGTACTGTTAAGACATAAATGAGGATCTAGAAAGATGTGAGAACTAACTTCATCTCCCCAACATGTAAAAGATTTGCGAGCCTGAGAATATTAGGGACATGGTATACAGCCTATGTGACTGATAAGGTTAGGGTGAAATGGACTGATGGTAGATCCATAGTTTAAAATATTCATTTCAAATTTTATAAATGGCACAGTTTTGAATTACTATTCTTGCCGATCAAAGTTATGTAATATGGTATATTTAGGATACAAATTTTCTCCTTTATCTTTTGTAACTTTATATATTTCACATCAGCACATATAATTAACTACAGTCCAGTACAGCATCTGAAAAATATTATCATAGAAATGCAATGTAAACAGCACTTTGGAAAATAATCTTGGATTTTTGTTGTTAAACCGGAAATGAGCAAAGCTGCATTTTAAAAGGACTAATTATTAGTAAAAATTATTGAATTGTAGAGAGGTTATAGCTTTATAGTAGAATCATACATAGGTGGCCATTTGAAAGGAATTCCATGTAGGTGTTGCCTAATCTTAATGTATACTTTGCAATTTTCCACAGCCAAGTGAAACTATGCAGGATCCCCTCGACAGTTGTAGTAGCCTCACATGTGAATTAGGTCCAGATGGAAATGTTACCCGTAAAGAAAGAGAAATAACATGTTATATGAAATGTTCACTTGGACAAACGTACATACCACCCACACCTGACAGGTAAGTGAAGATTTGTTCATACTGTATATTAATTACTTTAACAAGATTTTTATGAAAGATTTTCATTACATTTATTTTCTATTAAGGTTTCAAAATGGTAACATGACCTGGTTTAATTTATTTTCAATAACTTGAGGAAATGTAGCTAGTGAAAAAGCCATCTTTATTATGTTACAATATTTATTCTCATGATCAGCATCACCGATAGATACAGTACTTTTTTATATTTTAGAATCTTAAGCAAAATTCCTATGCAAATCTATTAATTCATCATTGACCCCAAAAATGGATTTTAATAGTCTCTAGAAACCTATTCTGAAGTCCTAGAGATGAAAGCAGTAAGAGTCGAGTTATGAATGACAACTTCGCATGCATACTTTTGAATCATTAGTTTAAAGGTTGCTTTTGAATGGCAAAGGCAAGGGATAATGACAATGCCCTAGAGACTGACCGTATAGTATATACATAGGATCTGCGACCAAGCCCCCTGTCCACCCTAGCTAGGGCCAGGCAATGGCTGCCAGTGACTCCGCCAGTAGACCTATATGCTCACCCAAATCCCCAATCCAGGAATAGGACATAACCAGGAAAGCCTTAGTTAAGCAACTGTCGGTGAAATAGAGCTTGCAGTGTCTGTAATCTGGGAAGCTTTGAAATGAGCCTTTTCTCTCGACAAACTGCTATAAGTCTTTCTCAGAGCCTTAAAATGATGAACTATTTTAGAAAAGAATTATGAAATAAGTATTATATTGAGAGTAGCCAAAATAGTAGTCATTCCATGATCACACAATCTTGGCGAGGACTAGTGGTGGCTAGACGATTATGTCCTGAAGATCTGGAATGGGGTGGCTGGTGCTCGTCTGGGTAGCTTCAACAAGGATATCAAAGGATCCAAGATTGAACGTGGCAGCAGAACTACCAAGAAAATTCAGTGGCAGGCGTAATCACAGACAGCAACAAATACAATATTGGTGATTGCTAGGTTACCAAAACAGACGGGAAAACAGGAACAGGCAAGTGCATTGAAAACTTGGGTTCTAGAAAAAGAAAATAGTAAAACTCCCTGAAGGATATGTCTCTTCTTATTACTTCCTCCTGCTTCTGTCAAAAGAGCCTTGAATCTTAATATGGTCATTAATATACCTGGTAGACAAATTGGAAAATTTAGTGGGGGAGAAGGCATGGCAAAAAAATCCTTCTCTTAAATATAGCATAAGCAGCAAGCCCTTTGACAAGTTGTGGATAACATCAGTACACACACACACACACACACACACACACACACACACACATATATATATATATATATATATATATATATATATATATATATACATATATATATATATATATATATATATATATATATATATATATATATATATATATGTATATATATATATATATATATATATATATATATATATATATATATATATATATATATATATATATATATATATATATACATACATTATATATATATATATATATATATATATATATATATATATATATATATATATATATATATATATATATATATATATACATATACATAAAAGAAGCAGGAAGAGGAAGCGAAAACGATGGATGGAAGAACTACGGAAGTTTGCTGGCGTGGATTGGCACAGGGAGACCATAAACAGACGCAAGTGGAAGGACAGGACTAAGGCCTTTGTTCTGCGGTAGACTAGTACCGGATGATGATGGTATGTATGAAATATATATAGATACTGTGTTGCCATATTCAAATACGTAGCCTACGTAATTAAAATGACCAATTCAACTCATCAAAAAACTAATGACAGATCAAGGGTTTAAGAATAAAGCTAATTAGAAATTCAGTACCACAGAGAAGTTAAGGGAGACCAAAGCGAAGGTGTATGGACTGTATCAAGGAAGACCTTCGATCAAAGGGATTAACCCGTGGTGAAGTGTGAGACGGAGGTAGATGGAGAACGCTGGCCAGAAACATCGACCTCACATAAAAGTGGGAAAAGATGCAAAAAAAGAAGAAGAAATTTAGTACATCAATGAAAGTGTTTAGCGATGTCTGCAATAATAATATCGTTGAAATTCCTTTGCGAAATAGGACAATTGTGGCACGTCAAGCTGGCTGACGCAGTTGCCATTCAACGCTACCAGACGTACGACGTGTATGAAGACGCCAAAATGGCCTCTATTTTTCCAGATAGATAGATAGCTAGGTAAATATATATATATATATATATATATATATATATATATATATATATATATATATATATATATATATATATATATATATATATACGTAAACTGAATAATTATGGATCCAATTTGAAAATTTGGCTGACTTTAGAGTTAATCGCCAACAGAAAACTAGGCAAATTTAACCCCCTCCCGACAATGCAGTAAATCTCTCCGTCTGCTGATAATTCAATGTTTATAAATCTCTTTTCTTAATGATTTGACATTTTCACAATGGTTCGGCCGATTGAGAATTCCTCCTGAGCCTATTGACGTCAGTAGAAATGCCGAATGCCTTCCTGACAAGGCTCTGAAACATCCTTCGTCTCTGCGAAGACAGTAAAAGCTCTGACGGGAAAGAGAACTTTGACGCTGAAGCAGGCTGTTCTCTTCCAAGATTTCATTTGTTTATTCTCCGTTCATTTGAGAGAGAGAGAGAGAGAGAGAGAGAGAGAGAGAGAGAGAGAGAGAGAGAGAGAGAGAGAGAGAGAGAGAGAGAGAGAGAGAGAGAGAGAGAGCCACTAGAATAGGAAAGAATTATCATAAATCGAGTCAAAATGAACGGAGGATGAAAAGATGAAATCTTGGAAGAGAACAGTCTGCTTCAGCGTCAAAGGTCTCTTTCCCGTCAGAGCCACTTTGAAGATTCCTAGCGTAGCTTTTACTGTCTTTGCAGAAAGACGGAGGATCATTCAGAGCCTTGTCAGGAATGCATTCAGCATTTCTACTGACGATGAGTGACACCTTGGAGTCGAACCCGGATCCGAGAGTGTTTTGAACACTATTTCGAATCGTGAAGTCTGTTATGGAATTCTCTTCTTCTTCTTCTTCGTCTTTGTATTCTTATTATTCCTAGCGAAGCTTTTACTGTCTTTGCAGAGAGACGGGGGATCTTTTAGAGCCTTGTCAGGAATTCATTCAGCATTTCTACGGATGAGTTTCACCTTGGAGTCGAATCCGGGTCTGAGAGTGCTTTGAAGCCTTTTTCAGATCATGAAGTCTGTTGTGGCATTCTGATGACAGAATTGAATTCATTCAAAATAAGGGTAACTGAATGCACTACTCTATACCGTTAAGAATGGCGATTACAAGTTACAATGTATTTTTATTAAGTGTGTGGCCGAGAGAATTCTCGGAAAATATTTGTAATATCTTTGACGTCGCTTCTATCAATACGATGAACGCTCTAGGTCCTAATGCTTACGAGCAAGACACACGACGCTTAATGAGTTATATGATAGGGAATCTCTACAGCGAAGAGCAAATAAAGGAGAAAATAGTTGGATATTTTAATGGCTAAGAATACACCCAATGTCGGTGTGAAGAGAGAAACGACAAAGTCGAAGTAAGGAGAAAGGAGGAGGAAAAGAAGACAAAATATAATGAAAAAAATCAGAGGCAAGAGGAGGAAAAGAAGATAATTATCCCCAATAGTGAAGAAGAACTAGACGAGGAAATAGAAAAATTCAAGAGAGAAAAGAAACGTCTAAAGGAGTGTATAAGGAGACTTGAAAACCAGGTCGTGAAAGTAAATATAGGTAATAAAAAGAAAATCGAAAGACTTGAAAAGGGGCTTCTACATCATCATAATCAGAAAGAGAAGGAGAATGGAAGGGAGGAGAAGGAGAAAAAGGAGGATGGAATGAAGAAGCAGGAGAAGGTAAGTGAAAAGGAGGAGAAGAAGAAGAAGAATAAAAAGAAAATCGAAAGGCTTGAAAAGGAGCTTCTACATCATCATAATCAGAAAGAGAAGGAGAATGGAAGGGAGGAGAAAGAGAAAAAGAAGGAGGCTGGAATGGAGAAGCAGGAGAAGGTAAGTGAAAAGGAGGAGAAGAAGAAGAAGAATAAAAAGAAAATCGAAAGGCTTGAAAAGGAGCTTCTACATCATCATAATCAGAAAGAGAAGGAGAATGGAAGAGAGGAGAAGGAGAAAAAGGAGGCTGGAATGGAGAAGCAGGAGAAGGTAAGTGAAAAGGAGGAGAAGAAGAAAAATAAAAATAAAATCGAAAGGCTTGAAAAGGAGCTTCTACATCATCATAATCAGAAAGAGAAGGAGAATGGAAGGGAGGAGAAGGAGAAAAAGAAGGAGGCTGGAATGGAGAAGCAGGCGAAGGTAAGTGAAAAGGAGAAGCAGGAGAAGGAAAGTGAAAAGGAAGAATAAAAAGAAAATCGAAAGACTTGAAAAGGAGCTTCGTCATCATCATAATCAGAAAGAGAAGGAGAATGGAAGGGAGGAGAAGGAGAAAAAGAAGGAGGCTGGAAAGGAGAAGCAGGAGAAGGAAACTGAAAAGGAGGAGAAGAAGAAGAAAAAATATAATGAAAAAAATCAGAGGCAAGAAGAGGAAAAGAAGATAATTACCCCCAATCGTGAAGAAGAACTAAACAAGAAAGTAGAAGAATTGAAGAGAGAAAAGAAGCATTTAAAGGACTGTATAAGGAGATTTAAAAACAAGATCGTCAGAAGAAATATAGAGAATAAAAAGAAAATCAAAAGACTTGAAAAGGAGCTTCTACGAAAACAAGAAATCAACGCTAGTTTGATATGACTTTATGGAAAGAAGGAAAATAAGATAACCAAGAATAGCAAGGATCAGAAGAAGAAGAATGGAAAGGAGGAAAAACAGAATACCAATAATCAGAGGAATAAGGGGGAGAAGGGGAAGAGAAAAAATAAATGAAAATTAAACAAGGAGAAGGAAGAGAATAGAAAAAGCGAGAGGCTAAAAAAGGATAGAAAACAATTGATGGAAAAGATAAACAATTCGGAGAGTATTGACAGAACATCAAAAATCTCTCCAAAAAAAGGAGATCAGAACAGGGCAACCACTCAATGGAACCTTCATTGAACAAGAAATCGTTGATCATATAAACAATGGCACTCCCCCATGGGATAGAGAAAATTACTCCATTCCTAGGCAGCGTAAATGTGACTCGGTTATGGTGGTCCATCACAATAACCCAAAAATGCCCATCCAAGTCTTCCGTTTAAAGTTCGATTGTGGCAAGTGCTACTTGGGCCACTTTCTCAATCAAATTCTTAGACCCTTGGTTGGATTTGATCCAATTAGATATTTTATGTGCCCTGTAGGTATTAGAATAAGTTTTGATACACAAAGGTGGGAAGAGTTTCTGAAAGATAGGAAGGAAAGGGAGGAGGAGTATCACAAGAAGAATGAAAGAAGTCAGGAGGAAGAGCAGGCTAAGAATACAACTGACCCTAATCGTCAAAAGGAACAAGAGGAGATAATAGCAAGATTGAATATAGAAATTAAGCGTTTAGGTTTTCGTATAGAGATTCTTCACGAAAGGGTGGTCAAAGGCTTTAGAAACACTAGCAAAGAAGTCAAAAGGCTTCAAAAGGAGCTCCGACAAGAAGATAAAATCAACGCTCGTTTGGTGGGGCTTTATGGAAAGGATGAGGAGACCTCCTCACATTCATCACTTGATTCTTCCTCCTCACATTCACCACCTGGTTCTTCCTCCTCACAGTCACCACTTTATTCTTCCTCCTCACGTTCATCATTAGATTTTTCCTTCTCAAATTCATCACTTTATTCTTCCTCCTCACATTCATCACTTGGTTGTTCTTCCTCACATTCATCACTTGAATTCCCCCTCTTCTTAAATCCACCAGAATCCTCCCCTTTCTTAAAGGCACTCTTCTCAAAAACAACACCAGGATCCTCCCCTTTCTTAAATCTACCCTTCTCACAACCACCACTAGATATTCAAGATATGCTTCGGAAGAATTATGCAGAATGGGATGAAAAGGACGACAACCTGGGATTCAGCAAAATTGTCGTGCTAGAGAGGTATCTTGACAGGGAATCACTGTACCCGTTTCGCCATATGTGCCGTCTGTTGCATATAATGCATACCACCGCGAAATTCCAATGGGAGTCCAGGGAGCGATACTTTGAAGGGTTACCAAAAGACGACTCTGTAGAAAATGAATGGTTGATGCCCTTTTACACATCAACACCTCCTGAATTTGAGTTCTTTGTAAAGGATGAATACCAGATAGAAAACCTGGCACTACGGCAGGTCTATGAGGCAATGACTGAACTCTATAAACCGTGGAATTTGAAAAGGTACCATCGTATGACAAACCATTGTCAATCCATGCTTAGAGAGCTTCTAGAACGTCTAGGAGTTGAAATACCTGACACAAACAAGCTTTTAAGACGGCAGCATGTGTAAGGAGATTGTACTGAAAAGTCAGCATGAGGTTGCAAAACAATCTTCAATTTGAGAGAGAGGATGCATGCCCATACTAGATTGGCACGGAGAATACAGATAAAGTTAGCAGAAAGAGAAGGAGAATGGAAGGGAGGAAAATATGAAAAAAAAAAACGAATACCAAGAATCTGGAAGAGAAGACAAATGGAAATGAGAAGCAGGAGAAGGAAAATGAAGAGGAGGAGGAAAAGAAGAAACAACATACTAACAAGAATCAGAAGGAAGAGGAGGATAAGAAGATGGGTAGATGGAAAACGCTGGCCAGAAACATCGACCCCAAATAAAAGTGGGAAAAGATGCAGACAAAGGAGGAGCAGAAGAAACATAAAATTACTTTATATATCGAAATTGATATGAAACCCAAGACAGTAAATACTTTTGAGGATCAAAATGAGATTAATTTGTGCGGTGGATCGAGAGGATTCGCAAAATTCTTAGTCTCCATTACACAATATGGAAGAAAAGACAAAGAAAAAATAAACAATCTTAATGTTGTCTAAGCAACCTGACCATTAAGAGGATGGCAAGTGCATTCCTGCCTTTGGGTCAAAAGAAATAATCTTCAATGTGGACTCAGCAGAGGGAAGAAGTCTCACTTGTTCTGGTATGCAGTGTTCCTTGATAAAGATTCACCTGTACTGTTTCTTTATCATGTGGATGGATGCAGAAAGAACAAGTGTGATGTCTTTTAGTATGCTGTGTCCCCTGAAGGAGATTCCACAGTATTGGAATAGTAGATCAGGAGTTTTTGCGATTATGGTAACGAAGGACCTTAAGGATCAAGGACATTTAAGAGATAAACTGTCAATGGCAAGTGCACTCCAGCCTTCCGGGTCAAAAGAAATAATCTACAATATGGAGTCAGCAGAGGAAAGAAGTCTCACTTGTTCTAGTATGCAGTGTTCCTTGATAAAGATTCACCTGTACTGTTTCTTTATCTTGTGGATGGGTGCAGAAAAAACAAGTGTTACGTATTTCATTATGCTGTGTCCCATGAAGGAAATTCCACAGTAATGGAATAGGGGATCAGGAGTTTTTGCTATTAAGGTAACTAAGGGTCTTAAGGATCAAGAACATTTAAGAGATTAAATGTCAATAGTGCATTCCAGCCTTCCGGGACAAAAAAAAAAAAAAATAATAATCTACAATATGGACTCACCAGAGCGAAGAAGTCTCACTTGTTCTAGTATGCAATGTTCCTTGATAAAGATTCACCTGTACTGCTTCATTATCATGTGGATGGATGTAGAAAAAACAAGTGTGATGTCTTTTAGTATGCTGTGTCCCCTGAAGGAGATTCCACAGTATTGGAATAGTGGATCAGGAGTTTTTGCGATTATGGTAACTAAGGGACTTAAGGAACAAGAACATTTAAGAGATAAACTGTCAATGGCAAATGCATTCCAGCCTTCCGGGTCAAAAGAAATAATCTACAATATAGACTCAGTAGAGGGAAGAAGTCTCACTTGTCCTAATATGCAGTGTTCCTTGATAAAGATTCACGTGTACTGTTTCTTTATCATGTGGATGGATGCAGAAAGAACAAGTGTGACGTATTTTATTATGCTGTGTCCCATGAAGGAAATTCCACAGTAATGGAATAGGGATCAGGAGTTTTTGCTATTAAGGTAACTAAGGGTCTTAAGGATCAAGAACATTTAGGAGATTAACTGTCAATAGTGCATTCCAGCCTTCCGGGTCAAAAGAAATAATCTACAGTATGGAGTCAGCAGAGGAAAGAAGTCTCACTTGTCCTAATATGCAGTGTTCCTTGATAAAGATTCACCTGTACTGTTTCTTTATCATGTGGATGGATGCAGAAAAAACAAGTGTGATATCTTTTAGTATGCTGTGTCCCCTGAAGGAGATTCCACAGTATTGGAATAGTTGAACAGGAGTTTTTGCGATTATGGTAATGAAGGACCTTAAGGATCAAGGACATTTAAGAGATAAACTTTCAATGGCAAGTGCATTCCAGCCTTCCGGGTCAAAAGAAATAATCTACAATATGGAGTCAGCAGAGGAAAGAAATCTCAATTGTCTTAATATGCAGTGTTCCTTGATAAAGATTCACCTGTACTGTTTCTTTAACATGTGGATGGGTGCAGAAAAATCAAGTGTGATGTCTTTTAGTATGCTGTGTCCCCTGAAGGAGATTCCACAGTACTGTAATAGTGGATCAGGAGTATTTGATATTATGGTAACTAAAGGTCTTAAGGATCAAGAACATTTAAGAGATTAACTGTCAATAGTGCATTCCAGCCTTCCGGGTCAAAAGAACCCGTTTTTATTTGTGTTGGTCTTGGGTGTCTTAAGTGAAGGGATCAGAAATGGAGGTGTGGGAGTTGCTACAGTATATGAAGATGATTTGGTGATTACTGGTGTGAATGAGGAAAAAAATTGCAGAGAAGGGTGGTAGAGTAACAGACTTTGGAAAGGGGTGGCTTAAGGGCAAATGTGGATTAAACTGAAGCTATGGTGAACAGTAATGAAGGTAGGGGCAGGATAGCCATGTGTGAAAGTAAATTAGCCGTTACAAAACAGGTAGAACAATTTAGATACTTGGGATTTACCATAAATCAGGAGGGAGGATGGGAGGCTGAAGTTGAGAATAGGATAAAAGCTGTACGGGGAAAGTGGAGGGAGGTAATAGGAGTGGTATGTGATAAGAAATGACAAAGTAAAAGACAAGATCTATAGCACAGTAATAAGACCAATATCAATGTATGGATTGCAAACTTGGGCTTTAAGAAGAAAAGAGGAAGCAAAGCTTGTGAGAATAGAGATGAGAATGCTAAGGTGGATTATGGCTTATGGGAATATCACAAAGATTGGAAAATGATGAAATAAGAATGGCAGGTGTAGTAAAGATTACAAAGATGATAAGAGAGTCACAACTGAGATGGTGTGGCCAAGTGCTAAGGATGGATGGTGGGGAGTGAGGGGGGCATGGGAGGAACCTGTTACGGGGAGATCAAGTGGGGAGCAGAGAATTAGATGGCGAGATAAGGTTTAGGATGATATGGAGAGCAAATATTTAGGGGAAGAGGATGCCTTTAATAGAAGGCATTGGAGAAGAAGCATCAGACAATCAACCCCTTAAAGTAGGGATAACAGTATAAAAGAAGGCATAATATATATATATATATATATATATATATATATACACACATATATGTATATATATATATATATATATATATATATATATATATATATATATATATATATATATATATATATAATTTATATACACACTCACTAGTATCTATCTAGTTTCAGAACTTCATTAGATTTCTTTTCACTCGGTCTGTGTAAATTTTTCTTTCATTTACGGATACTCGCTTCGGTGTCATTTGAAAGTTGCAATTTCACAAAAGTGTTTTCAAAACAGCATGAGAACAAAATACATAGCTTAAATAAATATGACATTGTGAGCCAATAGAGACCAAAAATAAAGCACTGGATATTTATGGATATTTAATTTTTTTGCACCACACAAGTAGCTTAAATTATCTTTAAAATGATATAGATTGTTATGTATGGAAGCTATTATGTAGTTAAGTACAGTATATGTACCACTACTATTTGTTTCACTTTTATTTATGGTATGAGACCAAGACAGAAGAACCCCTATACCTATACCTATCCATTTGTCTACATTTGATGGGACAAACTGCAGTATACTCAAAGCAGCAAAAATTGGGTGATAGAGGTGGACACCCAATTTTAAATGGACTCTCCCACCCTCGGCCTTCTTTCTCCGAACCCACTACAACTACTTACTCTCTTCTGTCTTGTTCCGTTTCTATATAAATTGGTGTTATTTCCGAAATTGAATCGTGAAATTATTAACTTTTGTTCTACAATACCATCGTGATAAAATTCAGGGTGTGTTTTCTGTAATAATTGTCCTCATTTAAGTCGTCCCATGACAACAGGGTACAATAATTGTCCTCATTTAAGTCGTCCCCTGACAACAGGGTATAATAATTGTCCTCATTCAAGTCGTCCCCTGACAAAAGGGTACAATTATTTACCTCATTTAAGTCAAACGAGGAACATTGAATGCAGACACGGCAAAATATTTGAACAATTAACTACTCCAATGCCACGAGTATTAAGGAAGACGAGACAGAGTAACAAGAACGAGAAAGCTTGATTAATAAGCGTATCAGTGTCACCTACGCAAGAGCTTGGTTCAACAATCCTATGGGATATAGTGAGCACAAGAAAGAATTGCGTATTCATGGCAAACGCTTGTCTTGGTCAAGAGAATTTGAATTTTGAACTAGGCATTCAACTAATAGAAAAAGGATCAACTGGGCATAACCAAATTCATTTACGAAGCCAAAACGATTTTTTTACCTAGGAGTTCTGGCCAGCAAATTGTGATTTTACAATGCTGAGCCTACGTTAGAGAAATGGGTCTGGATAAGGCAGTCCTTGTAATGAAGGCAAGACTAAATACGCTCAAGTTGAAAGCAAATTTCAGGGAAAGATACAATGATGATGTGTGAGACCTATGCAAAGATGAAGAGGACATTTATTCATTCCCAAAATTAGGACACTCAATATAATTATAATCATTATTACTTGTTAAGCTACAACCCTAGTTAGAAAAGCAGGATGCTATAAGCCCTGGGGCTCCAACAGAGATAATAGCCCAGTGAGGAAAGGAAGCAAGGAAATCTAGAAAATTTTAAGAACAGTAACAACATTAAAATACACATTTCCTATATAAACTAAGAAAACTTGAACAAAACAAAAGGAAGAGAAATAAGATAGAATGGTGTGCCCGAGTGTACCCTCAAGCAAGAGAACTCTACCCCTAAGACAGTGGCAGACCATGGTACAGAGGCTATGGCACTACCCAAGACTAAAATACAAGATATAAACATAGGTATGTTGCAAAATCGACGTAATGATAAATTGTAAGAAAAATAATCTGCAAAGAAAGGATCTAGAAGTAAAATTAACAGGACTCAAATTGAATTGCTCTGAATAATCTATGAAACACGAAGAAAATGATATACATTAAAGGGTGAAAACTGTTTTTATAACATTTCTAACTAAAACTGATTTACTAAACACATTATAATCATCAGTAAAATTAATTATCCAACAGAGGAATAAGGATTAAATATAGTCTCTAAACCCACACAAATGGTCTTTTGTAAAGAGACTACATTTAATGCAACGATTTTGCAATAGAGAAACCATAGGAGCTTGTTTTGACTATAAATAAATGTAAATGTATTTAAATGGAAATGGTTTTAATAAAGTGATATATATATATATATATATATATATATATATATATATATATATATATATATTGCACTATAAAAACAATATCAATGGAAGGGGGGAGCATGGATATTGTTTGAATAAAAGGTATTAAGCCTCATGTGGGGGAGTGAACATATCATTTGTAACGTTCGGTGAAGGAGTTAATTTTTACCAGCAGACTAACATTAAAATTTGTCAACTGTCTTGATCAGATCTACTATTTTATCTTGTATCATATTTACAGGGGAATACATTGGCTCCAAGAAGGGGCCAGATCTCCTACTGAAATGGGAGAAGAAGAAGAAGAAGAAGAAAATCAGAGCAGGGATCTGGTTGCATACATAAGTAGGGCAATGCATATGGAAGAATTTAATAAGTCCAAACTGACCATAAGCTAAAAGCCAAAACTGATGATATCCGATTTCAAGGTAGGATAAAGGGATAAAAGTAAAGGTAAAAAATTTCATTACTAATTTAGTTATGTACAGGTAAATTAAGCTTGTTTATAATAATAAAAATAAGCCTAGCAGCTTTGCACCTATCCATAATGCGAAAGTGCGCCTGCAAACTTATTTTGCGGAGTGAGCAATAAGGAACCATGATCAATTATCCATTTTAACCCCTTAAAGTCTTATTGCTTTAACTTCAGACGAAGATAAAGTTCTAGTTATTTGTATAATAGAGCCATTAAATTGATCTCTTCTACTCTTATCAAATGCTTCGAGGTGTCTAGGTACGCTTGGTTTAAGACTAAATGGTGAAATTTCCAAAATTCTCCATGAAATAGAATTCTCACAATCTAGCTCATGTATTAAGGTAGCATTTACAACCAAGTCCAGTGCATTTCTCGCCCTCCATCAGACAAAGTCTGTTCAGGCGAGCCTTGGTGTGTGAAAATAATCTCTTACCAGTTAATATTATGCTCTGTATCTTATCAGTTATTTCGCTAGCATTTGTATTCAGGCTTAATAGTTTTCAGGTCACTGTTATAACACTTTCTTAAAAGATAAGTCTTCAGGTTTTTCTTGAAAGCTGCCACATTTTTACTATTCTTGACACCAAGTGGAAGGTCGTCAAAGAGTCTCGGTGCAGCATAACTGAACGTTCTTCCTCCTATTGCATGATTCACACTGATTTCAAATAGTCTATGTGGGTCATCGGCATGTCTAACTCTTACAGCAGCGCTGGTAGCTTGAGGGTAGAGGACCAAGCAATCACGAAGATATTTAGGCTTATCACTTGTAAGTGCTTTGTGAGTCAACAAGCAAATCTTAAATTCAATTCTAGCCTTAACAGGTAACCAATGTAGATCGATCAAAGCAGGAGAGAGAGAGAGAGAGAGAGAGAGAGAGAGAGACTTAACCCTACCTCATACCTTTTAAACAGAGAAAACTAATGATTAAAATATATAATACGTTATTTTAGATCTTTAATATTTGTTAAAAAGGAAATCATAGCACCAGTAGAATAAACTTGACTGCTAAAAGATTTATTAATTTTATGTGTGGAAATGTATTCGTCTTTTATAATTTATGAATAAACTATCAATCATTAATTGTTATACTGCCACGGTTGAATAATTGATTGACTGAGATTTCTCTGGCATCGTCACAGTCTCATATGTACATTAGATGTAACGAGAACTCGAGGGATAAATACTGGCTTAATATTTCTTAAGATGACTTCGTACAATTCTCGATAAATTATCGTTTTCAAACCGTTCCTCTCAAATCGCAAAAATGAATAGAGCTGATTTTAAGAGGAAGCGTTCATGGCGTTGCATTTTGAATGGTTACGTTTGCATAAAGTTTATTTCCATATTGTCCTCATTGACCAAACTATTTAACAAAAAAATTGAAAAGTAAGATATTCGGATATATAGAAAATACGCTGTGTAATACTAAGAGCATTACATCCTTACTTTGCGTGGCCAGTTATAAGACACCCCAACCCCAACCTCTCCCCAGGGGGAGGTGAAGGGGTGATTAATATAGCTCTTTGAAAGGTCATTGGTCACATTAATTCACATCGACCTTTATATCAACAGAGTGGAAATGTTTAATAGACAAAAAGGTCATTCTAACAGAGCTAAGGTCACTTAGTAGCCTACAGACCTTAATTACTGCTCCAGTACAGGCAGGCACTTCGGCCTCTCTGGAACAGTAAATCCTGTCTCTGCTGAATAATTCGACTTACATTGTTTGTTATTATACTCTTACATTAATCATTCAGAGTAAATGCAATGGAATTAGCCAAATAAGCAACAAGTATACTAGACGAAAATAGAAGGAAATATACGAAATAATAAAAGTACAAACGACGTCAATTGACCTTATCAGTGAATTAAAAAATGTTTATGTTAACATTAAAGAACTAGAGGGGCACTCGTAGAGAGCTGACCTATGCCACGGCAGCTTAATTTTCTACCTTTAGCTCAACTTTGAATTCTTGACCTTTGACCTTAACATGTATTAATTGGCGTGTATTTTCATTCACTCAAATATGAACCAAGTTTAAAGCCTGTGATAACGATGTGCAGACTTATGGCTGATTATGTGAACTGGACCTTTTGCTTGACCCTGACCTTCGATCTTGGCCTTACAAAATTGAATAATTTCCAGCTTTTTACATAAAAGTTAATCCCTGCAAGTTTCACTACTCTACGATTAAAATTGTTGTACGTGAGCTGTTCACTCACACACACACACACACACACACACAGGGGTACAACCAGGACTCACTAAGAGACGCAGGGTAAAACATTACCCCCTTCCAACTTCATAGGCGGAGGTAATATATTAAAAGAGAAAAAAAAATAAGGTGACATTCTTTAGCACATTTCATCAGGCAATTTTCATAATCAAGACATTTAAATGATCGCAAATCTGAAGTTTTATTAACTCTAATTATAAAAAAAAAAAAACAGGATCTTTAAAATAAATTTTGCCAGTTTCAATTGCACGTTGTTACTCGTAATTACTCAAGTCGCCTATTGGTCGCTAACGTTGGAACTCGATTTTAACCAACAGATTTTTAACGAAAACAAGAACATTCTTTACCTCAAGTTTATTGTTTCCATTGACAATCTTAAAAGATCAAGTCAGTCAACATACTCTCCTCCCGAATCCTGGGTGATTTTCCACAAAATCATCGGGGGATTGATCCACGAATCCTGTGGGGATTTATTCCAAAATCATAGGGGATTTACCAACATTATCCTGGGAGATTTACCCCAAAATCCTTGGGATTAAATCCCCGAGTCCTGTGGAAAATTTACCTCAAAATCCTTGGGATTAAATCCCCGAGTCCTGTGGAAAATTTACCCCAAAATCCTCGGAATTTGCCCACAAAATCCAGGATGATTAATCCCATAATCCTGTGGTGGATTTAACCACGAATCCTCAGGATTTAAGTAAAAAGGCTTGGGGCAGTCAACCATGAATCCTAGGGTATTTAACTACAAATCCTATGGGGGATTTAACTACAAATTCCGTGGGGGATTTAACTACAAATCTTGAGGGACTTTATCCCGAACTCGTAGGGTTTTCAAGTCCGAATCCTTGGGATATTTAATCAACAATCCTTTAACCCAGAATCATTAGGAGACTTAACCCTGAATCCTTGGGGATTTAGCTCAGAATACTTGGGAGATTTAACCCAAAATCCTTGGGGGATTTAAACCAACAATCGGGGGATTTAAACCCACAATCTGGGGATTTAACCACGAATCC
This sequence comes from Palaemon carinicauda, assembly GCF_036898095.1. Lineage (NCBI taxonomy): Eukaryota > Metazoa > Arthropoda > Malacostraca > Decapoda > Palaemonidae > Palaemon > Palaemon carinicauda. Next base: position 94,256,047 of record NC_090728.1, read on the forward strand.
CGGGGATTTTAATCCCGAATTCTGGAGAGATTTAACCACGATTTCTGTGAATTTAATAACGAATTCTAGAGGGATTTAATCACAAATTCTGGGGAGATTTAACCATGAATTCTGAGGAGATTTAACAACGAATTCTGGAGAGATTTAACAACGAATTCTGGGAGATTTAACAACGAATTCTGGGAGAGATTTAATCTCGAATTCTGTATGAATTTAATCACGAATTCTGGGGAATTTAGTCACCTATTCTGAGGGAATTTAGCCAAGAATCCTAGGGGAGATTTAATGACGAATTCTGGGGGAGATTTAATCACGCATTCTTGGCGATTAAACACGAATTTTGGTGGATTTAATCCCGAATCATGGGTGATTTAATCACATTCTGGGGAGATTTAACCAAGAATCCTTGGTTGAGATTTAACCGTGAATTCTTGGAGATTTAATCCCGAATTCTTGGGGATTTAACCACGAATTCTAATGGATTTAACCATGAACTCTGAGGGACTTAATCATGAATTCTGAGGAGATTTAACAACGAATTCTAAGGGGATTTCAACTCGAATTCTTGGAGATTTAACCACAAATCCTCGGGGATGTAATCATGAATTCTGGCTGGATTTACCCCCTGACTCCTGGGGTGAAACTATTTACAGGTTAAGAAAATAATATGCAAAGACCCTTCTTTAGCACCAAGAAATTTAACAGGATAAATTTTTTCTTTTTTTCGAATGAAG
>NC_090728.1:94261780-94284280 GCF_036898095.1 Palaemon carinicauda
TTCGATTGAGCTCCCAAAGTCTGCAGGATTTTTTTGTCTTCACTGGATCTTTGAGTCGGTTTTCTGCCAGGTTTTGGGCCGTCTCTCAAGGGCTTCAGAATTATTTCGTCTCTAACTGATCCCTCAAAGGCGAGAGAGAGAGAGAGAGAGAGAGAGAGAGAGAGAGAGAGAGAGGACCATTTCAGAATCGTCGTTGTAGACATCTTTGATTGAGCTCCCAAAGTCTGCAGGATTTTTTTGTCTTCACTGGATCTTTGAGTCTGTTTTCTGTCAGGTCTTGGTCCGTTTCACAAGGGCTTCAGAATTATTTCGTCTCTAACTGATCCCCCAAAGGCGAGAGAGAGAGAGAGAGAGAGAGAGAGAGAGAGAAGACCATTTCAGAATCGTCGTTGAAGACATCTTCGATTGAGCTCCCAAAGTCTGCAGGATTTTTTTGTCTTCACTGGATCTTTGAGTCTGTTTCCTGCCAGGTCTTGGTCCGTTTCTCAAGGGCTTCAGAATTATTTCGTCTCTAACTGATCCCCAAAGGAGGAGAGAGAGAGAGAGAGAGAGAGAGAGAGAGAGAGAGGACCATTTCAGAATCGTCGTTGTAAACATCTTCTATTGAGCTTCCAAAGTCTGCAGGATTTTCTTGTCTTCACTGGATCTTTGAGTCAGGTTTCTGCCAGGTCTTCGGTATTATTTCGTCTCCAACTGACCTCCCAAAGGCGGAGTAATTGGATATCTATTGTTTTTTTTTTTTTTTTTTTTTTCTTTTTGCCAGGCCTTGAACTGTTTCTCAATGACTGCTACAGGATTATCTTGTCTCCAGTGATGACTCTGAAAATCTTCATCTTCCTTGGCTCCAGGAATTCTTCGTCTTCAGAGAAATGTGTCAATATTTTTTTTTCTAATTTTAATGCTATATTCGTTAGCCATGGAAGGCATTGAGTAAATCTTTACTATACAAAATGGTTAGATTTATGACTGACAAAATTACAAAAGCCAAACAAAAAAAGAAAAAAAAGGAGTAGCAGCAAGAGGAAGAGAAGGAGGAGAAGCAGCAGAAAAAAAAATACAAAAACCAAAAAACGAAAAAAGAAAAAAAGAAAAAAAAGGGAGCAGCAGCAAGAAGAGGAAGAGAAGGAGGAGGAGAAGCAGCAGAAAAAAACACAAAAAATCTAAAGAAAAAAAAAAAAAATACAAAAACCAAAAAACGAAAAAAAAAAAAAAAAAAAAAAAGGAGCAGCAGCAAGAAGAGGAAGAGAAGGAGGAGGAGAAGCATCAGAAAAAAACACAAAAAAACCTTACAAAAAAAAAAATAAGGAGCAGCAGCAAGAGGAGGAAGAGGAGGAGGAAGAGGAGGAGGAGAAGCAGCAAAAAAAAAAAAAAAAAAAAAGCAGCAGTAAGGAGGAGAAAAGGCAGCAGAAATAAACCAAAAATCTAAAAAGAATATAAAACCTGAAAAAGATGTGCAAAGGCAAAAGGAGGGAGAGAATGAGGAGGAGAAGCAGCAAAAAAAAAAAAAACTAATAAAAATACAAAAACCGAAAAAAAGGAGCAGCAGCAAGAGGAGGTAGAGAAGGAGGAGGAGAAGCAGCAGAAAAAAACAAAAAACCTAATAAAAATATAAAACCCGAAAAAAAGGAGCAGCAGCAAGAGGAGGAAGAGAAGGAGGAGGAGAAGCAGCAACAAAAAAAAAATATAAAAACCTAAAAAAAAATAAATACAAACCTCCCCCCCCAAAAAAGGAGCAAAAGCAAGAGGAGGAAGAGAAGGAGGAGGAAAGGCAGCAAAAAAAAAAGAAAACAAAAACCTAAAAAAAATACATAAACCAAAGAAAAAAAAAGAAAAAAAGGAGCAGCAGCAAGAGGAGGATGAGAAGGAGGAGGAGAAGCAGCAAGAAAAAAAAAACCTAAAAAAAAAATACAAAACCCCCCGCAAAAAAAAAGGAGCAGCAGCAAGAGGAGGAAGAGAAGGAGGAGGAAAAGCAGCAAAAAAAAAAAGAAAACAGAAAAACATAAAAAAAATACATAAACCAAAGAAAAAAAGAAAAAAAAAAAGGAGCAGCAGCAAGAGGAGGAAGAGAAGGAGGAGGAGAAGCAGTAGAAAAAAACCCAAAAAAACCTAAGAAAAAAATACAAAAACCAAAAAAAATAAAAACAAAAATAAGGAGCAGCAGCAGGAGGAGGAAGAGAAGGAGGAGGAGAAGCAGCAAAAAAAAAACCTAAAAAGAAAAATACAACCCCCCCCCCAAAAAAAGGAGCAACAGCAAGAGGAAGAAGAGAAGGAGGAGGAGAAGCTGCAAAAAAAAAACTGAAAAAAGGAGCAGCAGTAAGAAGAGGAAGAGAAGGAGGAGAAGCAGCTAAAAAAAAAAAACCTAAAAAAATACAAAAAAAAAAAAAAAAAAGGATCAGCAGCAAGAGGAGGAAGAGAAGGAGGAGGAGAAGCAGAAAAAAAAACCCTAAAAAAATACAAACCCCCCCCCCCAAAAAAAAAAAAAAAAAAGGAGCAGCAGCAAGAGGAAGAAGAGAAGGAGGAGGAGAAGCAGCAGAAAAAAACAAAAAACCTAAAAAAAATATAAAACCCGAAAAAAATGAGCAGCAGCAAGAGGAGGAATAGAAGGAGGAGGAGAAGCAGCAAGAAAAAAAAACTATAAAAAAAAATACAAACCCCCCCCCAAAAAGCAGCAGAAGCAAGAGGAGGAAGAGAAGGAGGAAAAGCAGCAAAAAAAAAAATAAAACAGAAAAACCTAAAAAAAATACATAAACCAAAGAAAAAAAAAAGGAGCAGCAGAAAGAGGAGGAAGAGGAGGAGGAGGAGAAGCAGCAGAAAAAAAAAAAAAAAAAAAACCTAAGAAAAAAATACAAAAACCAAAAAAAACAAAAACAAAAATAAGGAGCAGCAGCAAGAGGAGGAAGAGAAGGAGGAAGGGAAGCAGCAAAAAAAAAAAAACTAAAAAGAAAAATACAAACCCCCCCAAAAAAAAGGAGCAACAGCAAGAGGAAGAAGAAAAGGAGGAGGAGAAGCTGCAAAAAAAAAAAAAAACTGAAAAAAAGGAGCAGCAACAAGAGGAGGAAGAGAAGGAGGAGGAGAAGCAGCAAAAAAAAACCTAAAAAGAAAAATACAAACCCTCCCCCCCAAAAAAAAAGGAGCAACAGCAAGAGGAAGAAGAGAAGGAGGGGGGAAAAGCTGCAAAAAAAAAAAAAAAAAAAAAAAAACTGAAAAAAAAGGAGCAGCAGCAAGAGGAGGAAGAGAATGAGGAGGAGAAGCAGCATAAAAAACAAAAACCCTAAAAAAAATACAAACAAAAAAAAAAAAAAAAAAAAGGAACAGCAGCAAGAGGAGGAAGAGAAGGAGGAGGAAAAGCAAAAAAAAAAAAAAACCTGAAAGAAAATATCAAACCCCCCCAAAAAGGAGCAAAGGCAATAGGAGGAAGAGAATGAGGAGGAGAAGCAGCAGAAAAGAAAACAAAAAAACCCAAAAAAAAATACAAAAACCAAAAAAAAAAAAATAAAAAAATAAGGAGCAGCAGCAAGAGGAGGAAGAGAAGGAGGAGAAGCACAGAAAAAAAACCCTAAAAAAAATACAAACAAACCCCCCCCCCAAAAAAAAAAGGAGCAGCAGCAAAAGGAGGAAGAGAAGGAGGAGGAGAAGCAGCAGAAAAAACAAAAAACCTAAAAGAAATATAAAACCCGAAAAAAAGGAGCAAAGGCAAGAGGAAGAAGAGAATAAGGAGGAGAAGCAGCAAAAAAAAAAAACCTAAAAAAAATACAAATACCAAAAAAAAAAAAAAAAAAAAAAGGAGCAGCAGCAAGAGGAGGAGGAGAAGGAGGAGGAGAAGCAGCAGAAAAAAAAAAAAAACCTAGAAAAAGTATAAACCCCCCCCCCCCAAAAAAAAAGGAGCAGCAGCAAGAGTAGGAAGGAGAAGGAGAAGCAGCAAAAAAAAAAAAAAAAAAAAAACGGAAAACCTAAAAATAAAAACAATAAAAAAAAAAAAAAAGGAGCAGCAGCAAAAGGAGGAAGAGAAGGAGGAGAAGCTGCAAAAAAAAACCTAAAAAAAATACAAACCCCCCCCCCAAAAAAAAATAGAGCAGCAGCAGCAAGAGGTGGAAGAGGAGGAGGAAGAGAAGCCGCAGAAAAAAACAAAAAACCTAAAAAAAATATTAAACCCGAAAAAAAAGGAGCAAAGGCAAGAGGAGGAAGAGAAGGAGGAGGAGAAGCAGCAGAAAAAAAAAACCAAAAACCTAAAAAAAATATAAAACCCGAAGAAAAGGAGAAGCAGCAATAGGAGGAAGAGAAGGAGGAGGAGAAGCAGCAAAAAAAAAAAAAACCTAAAAAAAAATACAAAGACCGAAAAAAAAAAAAGGAGAAGCAGCAAGAGGAGGAAGAGAAGGAGGAGGAGAAGCAGCAAAAAAAAAAAAAAAACAGAAAAACTTGGAAAAAAAATACAAAAACCAAAAAAAAAAAAAAAAAAAAAAGGAACAGCAGCAAGAGGAAGAAGAGAAGGAGGGGGGGAGGCAGCAGAAGAAAAACTAATAAAAAATACAAAAAAAAAAAAAAAAAAGGAGCAGCAGCAAGAGGAGGGAGAGGAGGAGGAGGAGAAGCAGCAAAAAAAAATCTGAAAAAAAAATAAAAAAAAAACAAAAAAAAAGAGCAGCAGCAGCAAGAGGAGGAAGAGAAGGAGGAGGAGAAGCAGCAAAAAAAAAAAAAAAAAAAACCTAAATAAAAAATACAAAAACCAAAAAAAAAAGGGGGGAGCAGCAGCAAGAGGAGGAAAAGAAGTAGGAGGGGAAGCAGCAAAAAAAAAAGAAAAAAACCTGAAAAAAAAATATAAACATACCGCAAAAAAAAGGAGCAGCAGCAAGACGGGAAAGAAAATCCGGAGGAGGAGCAGTAAAAGAAATAAGAAACAACAATATAAAAAATGTAAAAAAAAAAGAGCAGCAGCAGTAAGAGGAGGAAGAGAAGCAGAAGGAGAAGCAGAAAAAAAAATCTTAAAAATAAAAATATAAAACCCCCCCCAAAAAAAAAAAAAAAAAGAGCAGCAGCAGGAGGAGGAGGAAAAAAAGGAACTTTGTTTTCACGAGAAAATATCCTTTGATGTAGTGATAGAGGCCTATATTATAGGGTAAAGTACTGTCTCAGTTGGAAGGATCAAGTAATTGGACAATGGAAGATGGAAAGGAAAAGGGATTTTGACGAAGGAAAAATCTATTTCTGGGAAGAGACCTGTGACGCCCAGTGAAAGAAGTCCTTCTTTACACTTTTCTAATATAAATCTTCCAAATATACTAGAGAAAGAAAAAAGCATGGAATGCAGAGATTACTACCCTCGCGCGATCACCTTGTGGGTGTTGTGTATACAACAGGGGTGTGTGAAAACCACTATTCACAGGCTGTCTTCCATTTAGATAATCCCTTCATCAAAGGGGAGGGCCGTGACAGGCCCTAGAGAACACAGTTGGACTACCCCACCGACACCTACTACGCGCGCTCTCCAGGTCATCCTTCTGCAGGTCTCTTCCGAGAAATGGATTTTTCCTTCGTCAAAATCTCTTTTCTGGGGCGACCTGTGACGGCCGGTGAAAATGTACCAGAGAATGCCTTCCAAGCCCAATACAATAATAACATAATAAGGAGAATACAAACCCCATGTAAGCCAATAATATAATACTTTAAGTAAACATTAAATTACAAACTAGCCAAAGGACATAGGGGACGCAAGGCTAAAATAATTATGAAGACAAGGAATCATCTGAGTGTCCAGTAGCAAAAGGTATCAATCTTACATGTCTAAGCATATCTAAACATTAAAGGAATGGTAAATACAATAACAGTTAAATCATAGGAATTAAGTATGGTAAATAACTTAGGGTTAACGAACCACCCAGGAGAGTGGCGAAGTAGGTGTGAGTGGCGGGTAGGAGGGAGGAGAGAAGAGATGGAATAAAGGAATAATCAGAGATTAATGGGGAGAGATAAGACTCCCCGCTGCAACCGTAGGGTATTTAAGGGCCTGTAAGTTCTTTAGATAGTGGCGTTTGAAAACCATAGGATATTTCCAATCCGTATATTTTATAAGGTCATCAAAGTCCATGTTCTGGAAGTAATTGATGGAGGTAGCTATTGACCGTATATCATGAGCATGGGGAAATGATTTCGGGTTAGCATGTTTAATGAAGTAGAGGATTTGTTGTCTGATACCTTGAATGGTCATAGTACCCCCTTGTTCCCTGATAAATAAGGGGCCAGACGAGCGGGTGGCAGATCTAGCTAAAAAGGCCCTGAGAGTAGTGACTGGACACAGCGAAGGATCCTGGGTAAGAGAGATAATCTTCCAAGGGGACCACCTATTTTGTGGGTCCTCATTTTTAGCTAGGAAAGCTCTGTCTGGAGAAAGCAGTACTTCGCCTGTAGGGAGGAAATCTATGTTTTCCGGGTTACGTGAGAGAGCTGCTATTTCTGAGATTCTAGCACCTGAGGCCATAGCTGTTAGAAATAGTGTCTTCCTAAGCAGAGTGATATAAGAGCAGGACTCATTGTCCGTGTCTGACGCAAGTTTGAGGACATCGTTCAGAGACCAAGAGACTTTTTGTGGCCGATCCAAAGGTCGAAGCCTAGCACACGCTTTTGGAATAGAGGAGAAATAGGAATCCGCCAGGTTAGTGTTAAACCCAACAAGGAAGATCTTCTTCAAAGCTGACTTGATGGTGGTTATAGTGCTAGCTGCCAGGCCCTTGTCAAATAGGAACCTAAAGAACGAGATGGCTAAATTTGGAGTCATACGAGTATGGTCTGAATTCTTTAGGAAATCTGCTAATTTCTTAACAGCCGAATCATATTGACGAATTGTCGAGTCCCTTCTGTCCGCTTCGATGAAGAGAACGTTTTCCGGGTCAATGTTTGCGTCTTTACGAGCTGCAAACTTCATGAAGTCCACAAAGTTAGGGTTTTGGCTATCCTTGAGGAATCTGACACAGTCTCTGTTTGGATTACTTGCGTCAGTTTGGGGAATGGAATCTGGAAGGGTCGGAGTTTCAACTCGAGGAGGAGAGGAAACCAACTGCTCTTTGGCCAGTGAGGTGCTACTAAAGCCACTGCCCCCCGGAAGGAGCGTAGTTTGTGCAATACTTTCATTAGAAGATTCACTGGTGGAAATAGGTAAATCTTCCTCCAATGGTTCCAATCCAGGGTTAATGCGTCTATGGCATAAGCCTGAGGGTCCATGTTTGGTGTCACATAACACGGAAGTTTGTGATTCATCTGAGTTGCGAATAGATCTACCTGGAGGCCCGGAACCAGTCTGAGTATCCACCGGAATGAAATTATGTCCAGAGACCATTCTGATTCCAGTGGTTTCGTCCTGGATAGTGAGTCCGCCATCACATTCTGGACTCTCGCTAGGTGAGTTGCTGACAGGAACCAGTTCTTTTCTGTTGCCAAGGCGAAGATAGTGACCAGGATCTGATTCAGGTTGGGCGACTTGGATCCTCCTCTGTTGATGCAGTGTACTACGGCTGTGCTGTCTGACACTACTCTGATGTGGGTCGACCTCGGAGGAGAGTGTCTCTTCAGGGTCAAGAACACTGCCATGGCTTCGAGAACATTGATATGGAACTGTTTCATGGCGGGTGACCAAGAGCCCTGAAACATCTAATGTTTGGAGTAACCCCCCCATCCACTCAGAGACGCGTCTGTATGAATTGTCACTTGTGGAGGTGGGAATTGAAGAGGAACCGATTTGGAGAGGTTCTTGGGTTCGGACCATGGCTGTAGCCTCATTTTCAAGACAGAGGGGATCTTCGAGACCTTGTCTCTTAAAGGTACAATGGCTCTCTTTCTCCAAACTCGATTGATGTCTGAGTTTGGCTTTCAATAGTCGATCTGTTACTGAAGCGAATTGAAGAAGGCCGAGGATTCTTTCTAAGTCTCTTCTGGACACCTGTTTGTGTTTGAGAAAATTCTTGATCTTGGAAGCTATTTCTCTTACCTTTTTGGGAAGTAGAGACAGCTTGTGCTTTGAAAGGTCCCACTGAATGCCTAACCATTCGAAGTGGTCTGATGGTAGTAGGCGGGATTTTTGGAGATTGACCCGAAATCCCAGGTTGGCGAGAAAACGAAGTACTTTCTTCGTAACTCTGTTGCATTCCAGGGCCGACCGAGCCCAAATGAGCCAATCGTCTAGATAAGCAACGATCTAAATCTCTTGGTTCCTGAGTTGTTCTAACACTGTCTCTCCCAGTTTCGTGAATATCCTGGGTGCAATGTTGAGGCCGAAGGGCATGACTTTGAACGCAAAGGCTTTCCTGCCTAGACGGAAACCTAGGTAAGGAGAGAAGTTTCGAGCTATTGGTACGTGATAATAGGCGTCGGTAAGATCGATAGAGGTGGTGACGGCCCCACGGGGAAGTAAGGTCCGTACCTGAAAGATAGTCAACATCCGGAACCTGTCGCAGAGGATGTAAGAATTTAGCTTTGACAAGTCCAGGACCACTCTCAATGCCGCCGAGCCTTTCTTCTGAATTGTGAACAGGCGGCCTTGGAACTTCAGCGATCGAACCCATTTGATTGCTTTTTTCTTGAGTAACTTTGTGGTGTACTCTCTCAGTATGGTAGTGGGTTTCTGGAAGAAGGCCACTGGTGGAGGAGGAGAACCTTGTGACCATTTCCACCCCAAACCTTTGGAGACTATGCTGTGAGCCCACGGACTGAAGGTCCAATGGTCTCAAAAGTGGTAAAGTCTCCCCCCTACCGGGACTATATCATTGCGAGGGAGTGAATCTAGGTCCTTTCCCTCCTCGAGCACCCCTTGTCCAAGGTCCGCCTCGTTGACAGAACTATCCTCTACCCCTGTAGCTACCTCTCTGGTGTCCACAAAAGGGACCTGAGGGTTTGTAGCTAGGGTTGTATGCGGGTGAGGGCATCCAAACGGGGTTGGGTTGTGTACCTGGGGGAGCAGTGAGGTAGACCACCTGTTGAGGGGGATTCGGTTGTAGAGTCGACGAAGCAGCGGGAGACTGTGATGACGAGTGGGTAACAGACGATTGATGGTAGTGACCTCGGTTCGTCTTGTAAGGGGCAAATCTCTGTTTCTTCTTGAAGAAGGTTTGCTTTTGGGCTTCAACCTTCCTTTTGGCAGTGAGGCCCCACCTCGCTTGCAAATTTTGGTTTGCTCTCGCAGTGTCTTGTAGAACCTTGTTCACCTCCTCCTGAGGAAAAAGGTTCTTACCCCAGCAGGGGGAAGCTATCAGCCTGTTCGGTTCATGTCTGATCGAGGCCTCAGATAGAACGTATTTCCTGCAACTAACCCGAGCCGAACAAAACTCGTGTAGGTCGATTTGGAAGGACAGAGACAGGTTCTTTGTTAATACCCGGAACAAGGTCTCAGTCGGATAAAGCGAGGCTAGAGACTCCACGGAGGTAATGGAGTGGAGAGACCTAGCTAACCTATTCCGTGCCTCAAACTCAGTCTTGAGAAGATTTTCCGGTAATTTAGGAAGCTTCTCGGAAAACAGATTAGAGGCGCAGTCTGGGTCTAACTTCCCTACTGTGAAAGTAGAGGGGGCATCATCCCAGATCGATATTCTTCGTTGGTCCAAATTGGACTTGCTAGCAAATAATTACCATAGTAAAAACAATAATAAATAATGATAATAAAATTGGTCATAAACGTAAGTGATATAACCTAGATGACAGAGTACCAGATGGGCAATATTAACTTGAAAAACTACCGAAGTGAACAAAACCAAAATGGCTGCCGATACCGAGGCAGGCCAAGCCGCTTCCCAAACTAAAATCCACATTACTGGAAAAAGAACAAATGCCCGGTACTGAAATAACTGTCAAAACAAACTATGGTACTTAACATTGGTAAAGGTGAAGTAGCAGCGTCAGTCATGTTGAATTAACGACAATCACTTGCGAAAACACCGAGCAAAACAAATTACGACTTAGCGGGCAAGTCCAAAACAGAAGGATGACCTGGAGGGCGCGCATGGTAGGTGTCGGTGGGGTAGTCCAACTGTGTTCTCTAGGGCCTGTCACGGCCCTCCCCTTTGATGAAGGGATTATCTAAATGGAAGACAGCCTGCTAATAGTGGTTTTCACACGCCCGTTGTATACACGACACCCACAAGGTGATCGTGCGAGGGTAGTAACCTCTGCATTCCACGCTTATATCTTTCTCTAGTATATTTGGAAGATTTATATTAGAAAAGTGTAAAGAAGGACTTCTTTTCACCAGCCGTCACAGGTCGCCCCAGAAATGACAAATTCATAGATAATTTGTATTTTTCCTAACTATACAAACCTTAGCTATTTATTAGGAGCTATACTTTCGGCAAAGCTGAAATGATGAGCCATTAAAATTTAGCGAGGGTTAACTACCAACACCGCTAGTTAGCGGGGGGTAAGGGGGGGGGTAGCTTGCTACCACTCCCGTTCACCCACCTGTGATTTAGTCCCTTTGCTTGGAGGTAAGACTTCAAGGGGGATAGGGATGGCGGGCAAGTTTGTATAAATAGCTAAGGTTTGTACAGTTAGGAAAAATACAAATTATCTACAAATCTGTCATTTGTTCCGTAACTGGAATACAAACCACGCTATTTATAAGGGGTGACTCACCCATTAGGAAGGGTGGACATCCCTGCCAATCTGGCTTTAGGCTTTGCCCGGGGACTCCTTATCTGGGTTATGTTAGTACTCAAAAATAAGGAGTCCCTGCCCTCACTAAACCGTGCTACGCAAGGTCTGCGACCTACGCAAGCTGTGTGTTGAGACGTGTAGAAGTGTGACTGTCTAGGTAAAGTTATTCCGAGTCTATGTAGGAAAAACCTGATGTAACCAAGACTTCCGAATACCACCTCGCTAGGGTATGGGGACGCAACAGTATTAGCTTAATACTAGGTACACAAGGGAGCATGGTTTACCTGCAGTGGTTTGAGGTCAGCTTATGCAGAGAACCCAGGATGATGCTTTTCCCACAAGAGGGTAGGATGAAGAAAAGAATAAGAGCCAGTCAAATCTTTTCATTCACGCAGACTAAAACCGGGTAACAGTGCCCTCAACCTTCTGCTAATTGTCCAATAAGGAGCTTGAGGTATACAACCAGCTGTTGTGCAGCCACCATCAAACTGATAGAGATCATATCGAGTTCCTGTGGGTCATGTCTTGCAGGAGAAAGGTTGTGAAAGTCACCTGGAGGATTCACATCCTTTCTTGTAAACCAGCATCACAGAGTAATCTGCTAAGAAGGACCAGGGGCATAGTTATGCCCCTGACACTGTGAGTCGTCATGTCGAGATGATGTTTCGGTGATCCTCCTCTAGTCTCTCCCAGTGCTGACAAAAGGAGGGACCCGGGCAGGCTGTTGCCGTTTTATTTAGGTAAAGTCTCATACCTTATCCTGGGTACAGTAACGGATGATCTGGATCGTCCGTTACCTAGTTGAGACTTGTGTAGGATCCGTCACCTCTGGAGACTGTGTCTGGTGACATACTCAGGGACGAAACTGAACATTGTCTTTCGCCCTTCTCAATAATGGGCGATGTCGAAAGAGAGACCATGAAGTTCCTTGACTCGTATGGTTGCTGTCCGAGTGTGTAGGTACATTGTGTTCTTAAATCAGGAGAAAATTTGTTAACTGGTGAAGTGGAACACAAGGAGGTCCCTTTAGGGATCAAAGATTTGAACCATGTTCTGAGAGGAAGGTCTCAATTCCGACTGGGGAAAGGCAAATTGTAAGTTCGTATGAGTTAGGAAAAGTCTATCGATGAGAGGGTGTCCCTTTCTTTCAGTTTGAAGGTGAAGGATCAAGGTTGAGTGATCATCTTTACCTGTCGAAACTGAATAGGGGGTCCTTTCCTCTTGCATATACTCGAGGACTCCGCTATTGCTGGAATCGAGGTATCGAGTGGAGAGAGACTTTCACATGACGCCAACCACACAAGACGTGATACTGCCTGGTAGACTGATACAGTGAACCCTCGTTTATCGCGGTAGATAGGTTCCAAACCCGACCGCGATAGCTGAAAATCCGCGAAGTAGGGACACCATATTTACGTATTTATTTAACATGTATATTCAGACTTTTAAAACCTTCCCTTTACGTAGTCCTGTTAACAAACTACCCTTTAATGTACAGAATACTTAATGCATGTACTACAGTACCCTAATCTAAAACAGGCACAAATAGGTGATTTTATATCATGTGTTTCCTAAACACGCCAAAAAGCACGATAAAAAATGACAACCAATGTTTTGTTTACGTTTATCTCTGATCATAATGAAGAAACAAACGCATTTACACATCTGTGTATAGGTTAGTTTTTGCATCGATTATATTGATTATATGTTGATTTTGTTATTACCAATGTTTTACTTAATTTTTCTTAGGGCTTCCAAATAAATGAAATGAATGCCATTTATATAATGTTTTTCTTTATGACGCCGCCTGAAACGGAAACCTTCCATTTGTTTACTGTACGCTCCATCTTCGATCGTAATAAACAAACGAAGGCATTAAACGCGCATGATGAAAGTGATAAATAATGATATTAAAAGGTTTTAGTAAATATGTTATTACAAATATTATTTACCGTATCGATATAAAATCCTACATACGTAGCAAAGCAGGAAAACAATTTTTGTTCTTTTTTTTTGCCGTTTATTCAACAATAACAAACTGCCGCTAATGACCGAATGATAATTTACGAGAGAGAGAGAGAGAGAGAGAGAGAGAGAGAGAGAGAGAGAGAGAGAGAGAGAGAGAGAGAGAGACTTACTTACTTTTACTTTTACGGGTTTATTTCTCGCCCTCCATCAGACAAAAAGTCTGTTCAGGCGGGCCTTGGTGTGTGAAAATAATCTCTTTCTAGTTAATATGATGCTCTGTATCTTATCAGTTATTTCGCTAGCATTTGTATTCAGGCTTAATAGTTTTCAGGTCACTGTTATAACACTTTCTAAAAAGGTAAGTCTTCAGGTTTTTCTTGAAAGCTGCCACATTTTTACTATTCTTGACATCAAGTGGAAGGTCGTTGAAGAGTCTCGGTGCAGCATAACTGAACGTTCTTCCTCCTATTGGATGATTCACACTGATTTCGAATAGTCTATGTGGGTCATCGGCATGTCTAACTCTTACAGCAGCGCTGGTAGCTTGAGGGTAGGGGACCAAGTAATCACGAAGATATTTAGGCTTATCACTTGTAAGTGCTTTGTGAGTCAACAAGCTAATCTGAAATTCAATTCTAGCCTTAACAGGTAACCAATGTAGATCGATCAAAGCAGAGAGAGAGAGAGAGAGAGAGAGAGAGAGAGAGAGAGAGAGAGAGAGAAAGAGAGAGAGAGAGACTTAACCCTACCTCACACCTTTTAAAGAGAGAAAACTAATGATTAAAATATATAATACGTTATTTTAGATCTTTAATATTTGTTAAAAAGGAAATCATAGCACCAGTAGAATAAACTTGACTGCTAAAAAATTTATTAATTTTATATGTGGAAATGTATTCGTCTTTTATAATTTATGAATAAACTATCAATCATTAATTGTTATACTGCCACGGTTGAATAATTGATTGACTGAGATTTCTCTGGCATCGTCACGGTCTCAAATGTACATTAGATGTAATGAGAACTAGAGGGATAAATACTGGCATAATATTTCTTAAGATGACTTCGTACAATTCTCGATAAATTATCGTTTTCAAATCGTTCCTCTCAAATCGCAAAAATGAATAGAGCTGATTTTAAGAGGAAGCGTTTATGGCGTTGCATTTTGAATGGTTACGTTTGCATAAAGTTTATTTACATATTGCCCTCATTGACCAAACTATTTAACCAAAAATTTGAAAAGTAAGATATTCGGATATATAGAAAATACGCTGTGTAATACTAAGAGCATTACATCCTTACTCTGAGTGGCCAGTTATAAGAGGGGAACCGACGAAACCCCCACCGACGGAACCCCCACTGACAGAACCCCCACCCGACATAACCCCCACCCGACAAAAACCCCCACCCGACAAAACCCCCACATGACAAAAACCCCACCCGACAAAATCCCCACATGACAAAAACCCCACCCGACAAAAAATTTGCTAAGTACCTATTACCAATAAACTACTGCTTACAAAACATTTGCTATGTGCCGATTACCAATAAACTACTGCTTACAGAAAACAGTTTTTATTACAAGTAAAATTGCGAAGAGACGGGAATGTTCTAGAAGATCAGCATTGAACTATAATGGAAAAATAACAACACATTTGGAAGTATCGGCCATCATTTCAAGAAAAGATCATAATCATGAGCTAGATGAAGGATCAGTGGAAGCAGCAAAAATGCATACAACCCTCTATCAACAGGACAAGTCAACCAGGGGAAATACTAGTCGGATTTTAGCGGATTCGTTGGAGAGTATGACACAAGAGGGGAGACTTGCCATGGGAAATTTGAATACTGCTAAAAGGTATGTTGAAAGAAAACGACAAGATGGACGCCCTAAGGATCCAGAATAGTTGAGGGACTTGGAAATTTCAGGAGAGTAGACAAGGACTCGAGGAGAAAATCCTGCGCCTTTTCTTCTTAATGATAATGGTGCTGAAACCAGCAATCGAATAATTATATTTGCTACAAAAGACGCAGTGCATCATTTGGCAAAGGCAGATGTTTATTATATGGATGGCACCTTTTCGTTGGCACCTGTATTATTTGAACAGTTATTTGATATTAGACCCCCAACTCGGTGACTCAGCAATAAGCTGTGTGTATGGTTTTCTTTCCTGCAAATCACAGGAAATCTTTCTTAATTCTAGTAATGGCACAAAAGATATAGAAGAATTTCTTAATGGTGTAGCAAAAAAATATAAGAATATATAAATTCTGACTTTTTATCTTTATCTCTGAACAAAAGGCTTTTAATGGTTTGTGTAATCTTATATTTTTTAATAAATACTTTTACAACTGTTAATTTTGATACCTTTTGTATTTAGTAAAGCATTTAAAAATCAACTTTTGGTTGATACAGATCATGAATATGCATACTTAAAATAGTTTAAGCTGCCATCATGCCAAAAATTTTCATAAATAGGTAAACAAATAAAAACAATGACCGAATATAACTAAAATTTATCAAATCTAGGTTTTGTCTTGTGGGGTTTTTGTCATGTGGGGATTTTGTCGGGTGGGGTTTTTGTCATGTGGGGTTTTTGTCATGTGGGGGTTTTGTCGGGTGGGGTTTTTGTCATGTGGGGTTTTTGTCATGTGGGGGTTTTGTCGGGTGGGGTTTTTGTCATGTGGGGTTTTTGTCGGGTGGGGGTTTTGTCAGGCATTCGTTATAAGACACCCCAACCCCAACAGTCTCCCCAACTATGAGCAACGAAGGGGGAGATGAAGGGGTGATTGATATAGCTCTTTGAAAGGTCATTAGTCACATTAATTCACATCGACCTTTATATCAACAGAGTGGAAATGTTTAATAGACAAAAAGGTCATTCTAACAGAGCTAAGGTCACATAGTAGCCTACAGACCTTAATTACTGCTCCAGTACAGGCAGGCACTTCGGCCTCTCTGGAACAGTAAATCCTGTCTCTGCTGAATAATTCAACTTACATTGTTTGTTATTATACTCTTACATTAATCATTCCAAGTAAATGCAATGGAATTAGCCAAATAAACAACAATTAGACTAAACGAAAATAGAAGGAAATATACGAAATAATAAAAGTACAAACGACGTCAATTGACCTTATCAGTGAATTAAAAAAGGTTTATGTTAACATTGAAGAACTAGAGGGGCACTCGTAGAGAGCAGACCTATGCCACGGCAGCTTAATTTTCTACCTTTAGCTCAACTTTGAATTCTTGACCTTTGACCTTAACATGTATAAATTGGCGTGTATTTTCATTCACTAAAATATGAACCAAGTTTAAAGTCTGTGATAACGATGTGCAGACTTATGGCTGATTATGTGAACTGGACCTTTTGCTTGACCCTGACCTTCGATCTTGGCCTTACAAAATTGAATAATTTTCAGCTTTTTACATAAAAGTTAATCCCTGCAAGTTTCACTACTCTACGATTAAAATTGTTGTACGTGAGCTGTTCACTCACACACACACACACACACACACACAGGGGTACAACCAGGACCCACTAAGAGACGCAGGGTAAAACATTACCCCCTTCCAACTTCATAGGCGGAGGTAATAAATTAAAAGAGAAAAAAAATAAGGTGACATTCTTTAGCACATATCATCAGGCAATTTTCATAATCAAGACATTTAAATGATCGCAAATCTGAAGTTTTATTAACTTCAAATTATAAAAAAAAAAAAAACAGGATCTTTAAAATAAATTTTGCCAGTTTCAATTGCACGTTGTTACTCGTAATTACTCAAGTCCGCCTATTGGTCGCTAACGTTGGAACTCGATTTTAACCAACAGATTTTTAACGAAAACAAGAACATTCTTTACCTCAAGTTTATTGTTTCCATTGACAATCTTAAAAGATCAAGTCAGTCAACATACTCTCCTCCCGAATCCTGGGTGATTTTCCACAAAATCATCGGGGGATTTATCCACGAATTCTGTGGGGATTTACCCTAAAATCATGGGGGATTTACCAACATTATCCTGGGAGATTTACCCCAAAATCCTTGTGATTAAATCCCCGAGTCCTGTGGAAGATTTACCCCAAAATCCTTGGAATTTGCCCACAAAATCCAGGATGATTGATCCCATAATCCTGTGACTTGTGACTTGTTTTGGGTTTAAATCCAACCCTCCACTGAAGTCGAGTGAACTACTTCTCGGGCGGGTCCATATTAATCATCTAACGAAACATTTTCATTATAACTTATACAATTCTTTGATTGTAGCATCTTCCAAATCATATGATCTTGTGAAAAGTAATGTCTTTAGTTTCTTCTTAAATTCAATTGCTCTCTTTAGGTCCTTCATTTCAGTTGGCAGTTTATTATAGTGTCTAGGCGCACAGTAGCTAAAAGCCCTTTCACCAAATTTACTATTTGTTCTTGGTTCAGATAGCCTATGTTTGTCACTCATGTGTCTTGTGTTAACATTTGTTTCTAGTTCTAGTTTATTCAGGCATTCTTTTAGATATTTTAGTTCATTTTGGTTCAGTATCTTAAACGTTAGTAAGAGTAGCTTGTATTCAATTCTCGCTTTTACCGGTAGCCAGTGTAATTTAATTAGTGCAGGGGTGATTCTTTCCCTATTGTGTAGTCCTTTTATTAATCTAGCGGCTCTGTTTTGTACTCTCTGAATTTTCTTCAGCTGATAATTTGGTAAGCCACAGAACAGTGAGTTGCAGTAATCAATTCTTGAAAATATGTGGTGATAAATGAGTATGGCCATAGATTTTTCATCTAAGTATTTACTAATAAATGCTATGTTTCTTATATGATAGTTGCAATTTCTTACCATGTTATTTATATGTTCGTTCATTGTCAGTCTATCATCCATGATTACTCCAAGATTCCTGACAGTTTTCTTTAGGGCAATGATCGATTGACCTATTTCAATTCTTTGGAAGCATTCGATTCTTTTTATATCTTTTTCATTTCCAAAAATAATACATTCACTTTTGTCTTCATTGAGCTTGAGCTTTTTTGTCAACATCCAAGCCTTAATGTCATTCATTATTTCATGTATCTTTCTTTTAGCTTCATCAACTGATTCTATTGGGAAATAGAATTGTGTATCAGCGTATATTTTAAACTTAACTCTGTGAGTTTCAAGTATATTTGCCAGTTCAATCGTGTAAATTTCAAACAGGAGAGGACCTAGTACACTGCCTTGAGGCACCCCTTTGGTTAGTTTTCTTGTCTCAGATTCAACATTTGATATTACTACTTTAACTTTGCGGTTTTCAAGATAATTCACAAACCAGTCGTGTGCTCGTTCTACGATGCCCACAGCTTTAAGGTTTTCCATCAGATATGTATGTTCTACAGTATCAAATGCTGCACTTAGATCAAGCATTACAAGAATGCAACACTTGCCATTTGTTATAATTTCTGTTGTCATTTTTTATCGCTAACATTGTTGTTTCTGTGGAGTAATTTTCTCTGTATGCAGATTGATCATCAGGTATGGCATTAGATTTTTTCAGATATTTCCAGGTTTGTTCGTGTACAGCAGTTTCAATAATTTTCGAAAAATATGACAGATTTGATATTGGTCTATATGAACTTAAATTGTCTGCATCACCTTTTTATTTATACACAGGCTTGATACACGCAACTTTTTCACAATCAGGGAAAACTGCCTGTGTTAAACTCATATTTACCATGTTTCGGTAGGTCTCTTGTAGTCTGGTGAAATTTTCTGCATCTTTTACATCATTAATTGGAAATGGATCATTTCCGCAGTAGGTTTTTTTTTACTTTCTTTATTATTCTCATATAATCACTCTGACTTAACTCTTTGAATACCCTTAGCTTATTTACACCTGTTGCTGATGTATTCCTTCGCTCTGTTGTGCTGATGTTATGAAAACTGGAGCAGATTTGATTTATTTTTTCCTCAAAATAATCAATAAAATCATTTGCTAGGCATTTAGGATCATTAGTTATGTCAGGCAACACTATTTCTGTCTTTAGACCTAATAGTTTCTTTAGGTTCTTATGTATTTTCCGTGGGTCATTTTCATTGCACACTTTTTTAAAATAGGCCTTTTTTTTAACTAAGATAAGGTAATTGTAGCGATTTCTAGCTGCTTTGTAATGTTGCCAGTTTTCATTATTTTTATTTCTTTTCCATTTATCCTCCATTTTTCTTTTTCTTTTTTTTCTTCGTGTAATTCATTATCAAACCAGTTCGATTTTTCTTTAATTGTGATTATTTTTGTTATTTCCGGGCACCTATTATTATAATTAGTTGCAAGTATAGTTTTACTTCTATCAGTAATGCAGTTTATACAGGATTGTCTCTCTACGAGGGTGTGATTTTCTTCACAGTTACAGACTGGTGTTATCCCTTTTATATCCTCTAGGCTTTGTTCAATTAACTCTTTTGGATCAAAGTTAGTCTTAATTCTGTATGTGATTTCCTTCTGTATTGCATTATTTTTTCTAACATCTATTTCAAAAGACATTAACTTATGCATTGGGGATATAGAGCAGTCAGGTTCAATCTCCATATTTAGTATGATGTTGTTTTTATTTACTATAACTAGATCTAGTATATGATTAGACTGAGGTGTTGGTTCAGACACTATGTTTTCAAGGTCGTGGTTGTCAATCAATTCTCTAAATTCATTGACATATGGGTCTACTCTGTTATCAAGATGTAGGTTGAAATCACCACATATAACTATATTTCGATTGTCATTCAATGTATCTAGTAAGTTATTAAATTCATCTAGAAACATTCTTTTGCTTTTGCTCGGTGGTCTATAGAGTATAACTATTTGTAGATTTACATTTCGAGATAAAATTTTAATATTCATATATTCAAATGAATTAACTATGAGATGATTTCTTACTGTAACTTTGTATGATTTCTTAATCAAGATTCCAATGCCACCACCTCTTTTGTTTTCTCTTGGTTCATGATAAAAGTTATAAGATTTAGGTGTCATTTCATTTATTTTCGATCTGTCACTCACATTACCACTCAACCAAGTTTCAGTTAATAAGCCAATATCCACATCTTGATCACTTACGACTTCCTTAATGATACGAGTTTTATTGCCAATGGATTGTATATTTATTAGATTACATAATATTTTCTTAATCGAAGCCATGGTCAGTATTGTTTCTGGCTCTTATTATTTCTTGTTTATAAACTTCACAGTTTACTTTGTCATAGGATTTGTGTTCTGTGTCATCATAGTTCTTTCTCACACAATTTATGCATTTAACTTCAACAACATTGCAATGACCCGCTTTATGTTCTCTCGCGCACTTGGGGCACGACTGTTTATTCTTGCAATTTGCTGCACTATGCCCAAATTCCTGGCATTTGTAACACTGGTAGGGCATGTAATGATCCTAAACATTACATATTCTATATGTGGTACTAAGTTTATCTCCATTTTCATGGATTGCTTTACGTATCTTAGGTGTACATTTTATAATATAGTGTTTATGTTTATCCATTCTTGAATTTTCTTGCATTATGATAGTCAGATCATCGTTTTCCACAATGTGTCTATTTAGCCACTGGTTCTTAAGCTTCAGACTTTGAATAATATCATCATCATCTTCTGGTACATTAGTAAGTTTTATCTTCGGTTTAAGTTTTCCTTTTTCAGTAACAGTGATCTTGTTTACATTACCTTGTTCCAATTCTGATTTTGCCTGTTCCAGGTTCTGTTTATCTGCAAATTTTATGATCAGGTGGCCATCTTTTGTTTCAGCAGTACTTTTAACTTGGGCTTTAAATTTGGTCATAATTGTTTTCTTATTATTAACTGCTGAAACCTCATCAGTTGATTTTACAATCAATGTTTTCTTTGATTTCAGCTTTTCAGCATATGTACCAGTTAGATGCTTCCTATCTATGTCATCTTCATTCCTTTTCTTTTCATTTTTTAATTCTTTCATTTCATTTCTTAATTCTTGCATCTCATCTCTTGTTTCTTGCACCTTATTTCTCATTTCTGTCATGCTATCCTTCATTTCTTCTATTTTATCCATCAAGACCTGAACCAAATGATGGGACATTACGACTTCTTCATCCAATACTTTTCTTTGTATGTTGGCTGCATCCTCATTGAACTTATCAGTGCAATTTCTACATATGTAATAAATATGTTCGTTACACAATAGTCTTCTGTCCGCTTGTGATAAATTTTCTATTAATCCAGAACATTCGTTTTTAATATGATACCATTTTTGACATCTATTACAACAAATTCCCTCATTGGCAACGACAGTCTTGCAGTGCTCACATAGTTCAGTGTCATCAGATTCCACAGAGACCAACGATCCATTCGCTGATTCATCATTTCTTCCACAGGCACCTTCCTCCATGTTGTCACTATCATATACTGGTGTATTCTTCATTATCTGTAGAAATTCATTTGTTTCATCTTCAACTGATTTTCCTGTTTCAGTCTTTTCATGAGGTTTCCTTCTAATTTTATTAATGGCTCCTAACATTTTTGTAGTTTACACTATACTTGAGTCCAAATGGGTCGGGAAAACCATAATTGGTAACTCTTACCTATGTCCTAGTTGAAATCAACTATTAATTTGTAATTTTGCACTATTTAGTATTCCAATGACGTTGATTCCAATTTACATAACTTAATGATGTTGGAAATTATTAACTTAACGATTTTCACTTTTAACTTGCCACTATTGTTGTTAAATTTCAACAGAGCACTTCTTCAGCACGTCCTCACTCCACCGAATCTCTCTCTGTGGTGGATTTAACCACGAATCCTCAGGATTTAAGTAAAAAGTCTTGGAGCAGTCAACCATGAATCCTAGGGTATTTAACTACAAATCCTATGGGGGATTTAACTAAAAATCCTATGGGGGATTTAACTACAAATTCCGTGGGGGATTTAACTACAAATCTTGAGGGACTTTATCCCGAACTCTTAGGGTTTTCAAGTCCGAATCCTTGGGATATTTAATCCACAATCCTTTAACCCAGAATCATTAGGAGATTTAACCCTGAATCCTTGGGGATTTAGCTCAGAATACTTGGGAGATTTAACCCAAAATCCTTGGGGGATTTAAACCCACAATCGGGGGATTTAAACCTACAATCGGGGAATTTAAACCCACAATCTGGGGATTTAACCACGAATCCCGGGGAATTTAATCCCGAATTCTGGAGATATTTAACCACGATTTCTGGGGATTTAATAATGAATTCTAGAGGGATTTAATCACAAATTCTGGGGAGATTTAACCATGAATTCTGAGAAGATTTAACAACAAATTCTGGAGAGATTTAACAACGAATTCTGGGGAGATTTAACAACAAATTCTGGGGGAGATTTAATCTCGAATTCTGTATGAATTTAATCACGAATTCTGGGGAATTTAGTCACCTATTCTGAGGGAATTTAACCAAGAATACTAGGGGAGATTCAATGACGAATTCTGGGGGAGATTTAATCAAGCATTCTTGGCGAATAAACACGAATTTTGGTGGATTTAATCCCGAATCATGGGTGATTTAATCACATTCTGGGGAGATTTAACCAAGAATCCTTGGGGAGATTTAACCGTGAATTCTTGGAGATTTAATCCCGAATTCTTGGGGATTTAAACAAAAATTCTGGGAGATTTAACCACGAATTCTTGTGGATTTAACCATGAACTCTGGGGGACTTAATCACGAATTCTGAGGAGATTTAACAACGAATTCTAAGGGGATTTCAACTCGAATTCTTGGAGATTTAACCACAAATCCTCGGGGATGTAATCATGAATTCTGGCTGGATTTACCCCCTGACTCCTGGGGTGAAACTATTTACAGGTTAAAAAAATTATATGCAAAGACCCTTCTTTAGCACCAAGAAATTTAA
>NC_090728.1:94294280-94391780 GCF_036898095.1 Palaemon carinicauda
AGCAAGAAAAAAAAACAAAAAAAAAAACTAAAAAAAATACATAAACCAAAAAAAAAAAAAAAAAAAAAAAAAGAGCAGCAGCAAGAGGAGGAGAAGCAGCAGAAAAAAACAAAAAACCTAAAAAAAAATATAAAACCCGAAAAAAAGGAGCAGCAGCAAAGGAGGAAGAGAAGAAGGAGGAGAAGCAGCAAATAAAAAAAAACAAAAAAAAAACAGAAAAACCTAAACAAAAAATACAAAAACCCCAAAAAAAAGGGGAGCAGCAGCAAGAGGAGGAAGAGAAGAAGGAGGAGAAGCAGCAAAAAAAAAAAAAAAAAAAAAAAAAAAACCTAAAAAAAATACGAAAACCAAAAAAAAAAAAAAAGAGAGCAGCAGCAAGAGGAGGAAGAGAAGAAGGAGGAGAAGCAGCAGAAAAAAAAACAAAAAACCTAAATAAATATAAAACTAGAAAAAAAAAGGAGCAGCAGCAAGAGGAGAGAGAGAAGGAGGAGGAGAAGCAGCAAAGGAAAAAGGAGAAAAACCTAAAAAAAAAATACAAAAAAAAAAAAAAAAAAAGGAGCAACAGCAAGAGGAGGAAGAGAAGGAGGAGGAGAAGCAGCAGAAAAAAACAAAAAACCTAAATAAATATAAAACCAGAAAAAAAGGAGCAGCAGCAAGAGGGGAGAGAGAAGGAGGAGGAGAAGCAGCAAAGAAAAAAGGAGAAAAACCTAAAAAAAATACAAAAAAAAAGAAAAAAAAAAGGAGCAGCAGCAAGAGGAGGAAGAGAAGGAGGAGAAGCAGCAGAAAAAAATAAAAAACCTAAATAAAATATAACACCCGAAAAAAAAGGAGCAAAGGCAAGAGGAGGAAGAGAATGAGGAGGAGAAGCAGCAAAAAAACAAAAACAAAAAAACCTAAAAAAAAAATTATACAAAAACCAAAAAAAAAAAAAAAAAAAAGGAACAGCAGCAAGAGGAAGAAGAGAAGTAGGAGGAGAAGCAGCAGAAAAAAAAAACTAAAATAAAAAAAAAAAAAAAAAAAAAAAAGCAAAGGCAAGAGGAGAAAGACAAAGAGGAGAAGAAGCAGAAAAAAAGGAAAACCTAAAAAAAATACAAAAATAAAAAACAAAAAAAAAAACAAAAGGAGCAGCAGCAATAGAAGGAAGAGAAAGAGGAGGGGAGGCAGCAGAAAAAAAAACTAATAAAAAATACAAAAAAAAAAAAAAAAAAGGAGCAGCAGCAAGAGGAGGGAGAAAAGGAGGAGGAGAAGCAGAAAAAAAAAAGAATAAAAGAAAAAATACAAAAACCAAAAAAAAAAAAGGAGCAGCAGCCCGAGGAGGAAGAGAAGGAAGAGGAGAAGCAGCAAAAAAAAAAACCTAAAAAAAAATACAAAAAAAAAAGAAAAAAAAAATGCAAAAAAAAAAAGAAAAAAAAATGGGAGCAGCAGCAAGAGGAGGGAAAGAATTAGGAGGGGAAGCAGCTAAAAAAAATCCTAAAAATAAAAATATATATATAAAAAAAAGAGCAGCAGCAGGAGGAGGAGGAAAAAAAGGAACTTTGTTTTCACGAAAAAATATCCTTTGATGTAGAGGTACAAGCCTATATTATAGGGTAAAGTACTGTCTCAGTTGGAAGGATCAAGTAATTGGACAATGGAAGATGGAAAGGAAAAGGAACTTTGTTTTGAGGAGGATATAACCTTTGATGTAGAGGTACAAGCCTATATTATAGGGTAAATTACTGTCTCAGTTGGAAGGAGCAAGTAGTTGGACTATGGAAGATGGACAGAAAAAGGAACTTTGTTTTGAGGAGGAAATATCCTTTGATGTAAAGGTACAAGACTACATTCTAGGATAAAGTACTGACTCAGTTGGAAGGACCAAGTATTTGGACCATAAAACATGAAGAGAAAAAGGAACTTTGTTTTGAGGAGGAAATATCCTTTGATGTAGAGGTACAAGCCTACATTATAGGATAAAGTACTGACTCAGTGGGAAGGACCAAGTAGTTGGACCATAGAAGATGGAGAGAAAAACGAACTTTATTTTGAAGAGGAAATATCCTTTGATGTAGAGGTACAAGGCTACATTATAGGATAAAGTACTAACTCAGTGGGAAGGACCAAGTAGTTGGACCATAGAAGATGAAGAGAAAAAGGAACTTTGTTTTGAGGAGGAAATGTCCTTTGATGTAGAGGTACAAGGCTACATTATAGGATAAAGTACTGTCTCAGTTGGAAGGATCAAGTAGTTGGACTATGGAAGATGGACAGAAAAAGAAACTTTGTTTTGAGGGGGAAATATCCTTTGATGAAGAGGTACAAGCCTACACTATAGGATAAAGTATGGTCTCAGTTGGAACGATCAAGTAGTTGGACTATGGAAGATGAACAGAAAAAGGAACTTTGTTTTGAGGAGGAAATATCCTTTGATGTAGTGGTACAAGCCTACATTATAGGATAAAAAACTGGCTCAGTTGGAAGGATCAAGTAGTTGGACTATGGAAGATGAACAGAAAAAGGAACTTTGTTTTAAGGAGGAAATATCCTTCGATGTAGTGGTAGAGGCCTACATTATAGGATAAAGTACTGTCTCGGTTAGAAGGATCAAGTAGTTGCACTATGGAAGATGGACAGAAAAAGGAACTTTGTTTTGAGGAGGAAATATCCTTTGATGTAGAGGTACAAGCCTACATTATAGGATAAAGTACTGGCTCAGTTGGAAGGATCAAGTAGTTGGACTATGGAAGATGAACAGAAAAAGGAAGTTTGTGTTGAGGAGGAAATATCCTTTGATGTAGTGGTACAGGCCTACATTATAGGATAAAGTACAGGCTAAGTTGGAAGGATCAAGTAGTTGGACTATGGAAGATGGACAGAAAAAGGAACTTTGTTTTGAGGAGGAAATATCCTTTGAAGTAATGGTACAAGCCTATATTATAGGGTAAAGCACTGTCTCAGTTGGAAGGATCTAGTAGTTGGACTATGGAAGATGGAGAGAGAAAGGAACATTGTTTTGAGGAGGAAATATCCTTCGATGTAGTGGTACAGGCCTACATTATAGGATAAAGTACTGGCTCAGTTGGAAGGATCAAGTAGTGGGACTATGGAAGATGGACAGAAAAAAGGAACTTTGTTTTGAGGAGGAAATATCCTTTGATGTAGTGGTACAGGCCTACATTATAGGATAAAGTACTGTCTCAGTTGGGAGGATCAAGTAGTTGGACTATTTAAGATGAAAGGAAAAGAGAACTTTGTTTTGAGAAGGAAATATCCTTTGATGTAGTGGTACACGCCTACATTATAGGACAAAGTACTGGCTCAGTTGGAAGGATCAACTAGTTGGACAATGGAAGATGTACAGAAAAAGGAACTTTGTTTTGAGGAGGAAATATCCTTTGATGTAGTGGTACAGGCCTACATTATAGGATAAAGTACTGGCTCAGTAGGAACGATCAAGTAGTTGGACTATGGAAGATGGACAGAAAAAGGAGCTTTGTTTTGAGGAGGAAATATCCTTTGATGTAGTGGTACAGGCCTACATTATAGGATAAAGTACTGGCTCAGTTGGAACGATCAAGTAGTTGGACTATGGAAGATGGACAGAAAAGGGAACTTTGTTTTGAGGAGGAAATATCCTTTGATATAGAGGTACAAGCCTACATTATAAGATAAAGTACTGTCTCAGTTGGAAGGATCTAGTAGTTGGACTATGGATGATGGAGAGAGAAAGGAACTTTGTTTTGAGAAGGGAATATCCTTTGATGTAGTATTACAGGCCTACATTATAGGATAAAGTACTGTCTCAGTTGAAAGGCTCAAGTAATTGGACTATGGAAGATGGACAGAAAAAGGGAACTTTGTTTTGTGGAGGATATATCCTTTGATGTAGTGGTACAGGACTACTTTATAGGATAAAGTACTATTTCAGTTGGAAGGATCAAGTAGTTGGACTATGGAAGATGGACAGAAAAAGGAACTTTGTTTTGAGGAGGAAATATCCTTTGATGTAGTGGTACAGGCCTACATTAAAGGATAAAGTAAAGGCTAAGTTGGAAGGATCAAGTAGTTGGACTATTGGAGATGGACAGAAAAGGGAACTTTGTTTTGAGGAGGAAATATCCTTTGATGTAGAGGTACAAGCCTACATTATAGGATAAAGTACTGTCTCAGTTGGAACGATCAAGTAGTTGGACTATGGAAGATGAACAGAAAAAGGAACTTTGTTTTGAGGAGGATATATCCTTTGATGTAGTGGTACAGGCCTACATTATAGGATAAAGTACAGGCTAAGTTGGAAGGATCAAGTAGTTGGACTATGGAAGATGGACAGAAAAAGGAACTTTGTTTTGAGGAGGAAATATCCTTTGATGTAATGGTACAAGCCTATATTATAAGATAAAGCACTGTCTCAGTTGGAAGGATCTAGTAGTTGGACTATGGAAGATGGAGAGAGAAAGGAACATTGTTTTGAGGAGGAAATATCCTTCGATGTAGTGGTACAGGCCTACATTATAGGATAAAGTACTGGCTCAGTTGGAAGGATCAAGTAGTTGGACTATGGAAGATGGACAGAAAAAGGAACTTTGTTTTGAGGAGGAAATATCCTTTGATGTAGTGGTACAGGCCTACATTATAGGATAAAGTACTGTCTCAGTTGGAAGGATCAAGTAGTTGGACTATTGAAGATGAAAGGAAAAGAGAACTTTGTTTTGAGAAGGAAATATCCTTTGATGTAGTGGTACACGCCTACATTATAGGATAAAGTACTGGCTCAGTTTGAAGGATCAACTAGTTGGACAATGGAAGATGGACAGAAAAAGGAACTTTGTTTTGAGGAGGAAATATCCTTTGATGTAGTGGTACAGGCCTACATTATAGGATAAAGTACTGGCTCAGTAGGAACGATCAAGTAGTTGGACTATGGAAGATGGACAGAAAAAGGAACTTTGTTTTGAGGAGGAAATATCCTTAGATGTAGTGGTACAGGCCTACATTATAGGATAAAGTACTGGCTTAGTTGGAACGATCAAGTAGTTGGACTATGGAAGATAGACAGAAAAAGAGAATTTGTTTTGAGGAGGAAATATCCTTTGATGTAGTGGTACAAGCCTATATTATAGGATAAAGCACTGTCTCAGTTGGAAGGATCTAGTAGTTGGACTATGGAAGATGGAGAGAGAAAGGAACATTGTTTTGAGGAGGAAATATCCTTCGATGTAGTGGTACAGGTCTGCAATATAGGATAAAGTACTGTGTCAGTTGGAAGGATCAAGTAATCGGACTATGGAAGATGAACAGAAAAAGGAACTTTGTTTTGAGGAGGAAATATTCTTTGATGTAGTGGTACAAGCCTACATTATGGGATAAAGTACTGTCTCAGTTGGAAGGATCAAGTAATTGGACTATGGAAGATGGACAGAAAAAGGAACTTTGTTTTCAGGAGGAAATATCCTTTTATGTAGTGATACAGGCCTACATTAAAAGATAAAGTAGTGGCTCAGTTAGAAGGATCAAGTAGTTGGACTATGGAAGATGGACAGAAAAATGAAATTTGTTTTGAGGAGGAAATATCCTTTGATGTAGTGGTAAAGGCCTACATTATGGGATAAAGTACTGGCTCAGTTGGAATGATCAAGTAGTTGGACTATGGAAGATGGACAAAAAAAGGAACTTTGTTTTGAGGAGGAAATATCCTTTGATGTAGTGGTACAGGCCTAAATTATAGGATAAAGTACTGGCTCAGTTGCAAGGATCAAGTAGTTGGATTATGGAAGATGAACAGAAAAAGGAACTTTATTTTGATGAGGAAATATTCTTTGATGTAGTGGTACAGGCCTACATTAAAGGATAAAGTACAGACTAAGTTGGAAGGATCAAGTAGTTGGAATATGGAAGATGGACAGAAAAAGGAACTTTGTTTTGAGGAGAAAATATCCTTTGATGTAGAGGTACAAGCCTACATTATAGGATAAAGTACTGTCTCAGTTGGAAGGATCAAGTAGTTGGACTATGGAAGATGGACAGAAAAAGGAACTTTGTTTTGAGGAGGAAATATCCTTTTATGTAGTGATACACGCCTACATTATAGGATAAAGTACTGGCTCAGTTAGAAGGATCAAGTAGTTGGACTATGGAAGATGGACAGAAAAATGAAATTTGTTTTGAGGAGGAAATATCCTTTGATATAGTGGTAAAGGCCTACATTATGGGATAAAGTACTGGCTCAATTGGAAGGATCAAGTAGTTGGACTATGGAAGATGGAAAGAAAAAGGAACTTTGTTTTGAGGAGGAAATATCCTTTGATATAGTGGTAGAGGCATACATTATAGGATAAAGTACTGGATCAGTTGCAAGGATCAAGTAGCTGGATTATGGAAGATGGACAGAAAAGGAACTTTGTTTTGAGGAGGAAATATTCTTTGATGTTGTGGTACAGGCCTACATTATAGGATAAAGTACTGGCTCAGTTGGAAGGATCAAGTACTTGGACTATGGAAGATGGACAGAAAAAAGGAACTTTGTTTTGAGGAGGAAATATCCTTTGATGTAGTGGTACAGGCCTACAATATAGGATAAAGTACTGGCTCAGTTGGAACGATCAAGTTGTTGGACTATGGAAGATAGACAGAAAAAGGAACTTTGTTTTGAGGAGGAAATAACCTTTGATGTAGTGGTACAGGCCTACATTAAAGGATAAAGTACAGGCTAAGTTGGAAGGATCAAGTAGTTGGACTATGGAAGATGGACAGAAAAGGGAACTTTGTTTCGAGGAGGAAATATCCTTTGATGTAGAGGTACAAGCCTACATTATAAGATAAAGTACTGTCTCAGTTGGAAGGATCTAGAAGTTAGACAATGGATGATGGAGAGAGAAAGGAACTTTGTTTTGAGGAGGAAATATCCTTGGATGTAGTGGTACAGGACTACATTATAGGATAAAGTACTGTCTCAGTTGGAAGGATCAAGTAGTTGGACTATGGAAGATGGACAGAAAAGGGCCTTTGTTTTGAGAAGGGAATATCCTTTGATGTAGTAGTACAGGCCTACATTATAGGATAAAGTAATGTCTCAGTTGGAAGGCTCAAGTAATTGGACTATGGAAGATGGACAGAAAAAGGGAACTTTGTTTTGTGGAGGAAATATCCTTAAATGTAGTGGTACAGGACTACTTTATAGGATAAAGTACTATTTCAGTTGGAAGGATCAAGTAGTTGGACTATGGAAGATGGACAGAAAAAGGAACTTTGTTTTGAGGAGGAAATATCCTTTGATGTAGTGGCACAGGCCTACATTAAAGGATAAAGTACATGCTAAGTTGGAAGGATCAATTAGTTGGACTATTGGAGATGGACAGAAAAGGGAACTTTGTTTTGAGGAGGAAATATCCTTTGATGTAGAGGTACAAGCCTACATTATAGGATAAAGTACTGTCTCAGTTGGAACGATCAAGTAGTTGGACTATGGAAGATGAACAGAAAAAGGAACTTTGTTTTGAGGAGGAAATATCCATTGATGTAGTGGTACAGGCCTACATTATAGGATAAAGTACTCTGTCAGTTGGAAGGATCATGTAGTTGGACTATGGAAGATGAACAGAAAAAGGAACTTTGTTTTGAGGAGTAAATATCCTTTGGTGTAGAGGTACACGCCTACTTTATAGGATAAAGTACTGTTTCAGTTGGAAGGATCAAGTAGTTGGACTATGGAAGATGGACAGAAAAGGGAACTTTGTTTTGAGGAGAAAATATCCTTTGATGTAGTTGTACAAGCGTATATTATAGGATAAAGTACTGGCTCAGTTGGAAGGATCAAGTAGTTCGACTATGGAATATGGACAGAAAAGGAACTTTGTTTGAGGAGGAAATATCCTTTGATGTAGTGGTACAAGCCTACATTATGGGATAAAGTACTGTCTCAGTTGGAAGGATCAAGTAATTGGACTATGGAAGATGGACAGAAAAAGGAACTTTGTTTTGAGGAGGAAATATCCTTTTATGTAGTGGTAGAGGCATACATTATAGGATAAAGTAATGGATCAGTTGCAAGGATCAAGTAGCTGGATTATGGAAGATGGACAGAAAAGGAACTTTGTTTTGAGGAGGAAATATTCTTTGATGTTGTGGTACAGGCCTACATTATAGGATAAAGTACTGGCTCAGTTGGAAGGATCAAGTACTTGGACTATGGAAGATGGACAGAAAAAAGGAACTTTGTTTTGCGGAGGAAATATCCTTTGATGTAGTAGTACAGGCCTACAATATAGGATAAAGTACTGGCTCAGTTGGAACGATCAAGTAGTTGGACTATGGAAGATAGACAGAAAAAGGAACTTTGTTTTGAGGAGGAAATAACCTTTGATGTAGTGGCACAGGCCTACATTAAAGGATAAAGTACAGGCTAAGTTGGAAGGATCAAGTAGTTGGACTATTGGAGATGGACAGAAAAGGGAACTTTGTTTTGAGGAGGAAATATCCTTTGATGTTGAGGTACAAGCCTACATAATAAGATAAAGTACTGTCTCAGTTGGAAGGATCAAGTAGTTGGACTATGGATGATGGAGAGAGAAAGGAACTTTGTTTTGAGGAGGAAATATCCTTTGATGTAGTGGTACAGGACTACATTATAGGATAAAGTACTGTCTCAGTTGGAAGGATCAAGTAGTTGGACTATGGAAGATGGACAGAAAATGCATTTGTTTTGAGAAGGGAATATCCTTTGATGTAGTAGTACAGGCCTACATTATAGGATAAAGTAATGTCTCAGTTGGAAGGCTCAAGTAATTGGACTATGGAAGATGGACAAAAAAAGGGAACTTTGTTTTGTGGAGGAAATATCCTTTTATGTAGTGGTACAGGACTACTTTATAGGATAAAGTACTATTTCAGTTGGAAGGATCAAGTAGTTGGACTATGGAAGATGGACAGAAAAAGGAACTTTGTTTTGAGGAGGAAATATCCTTTGATGTAGTGGTACAGGCCTACATTAAAGGATAAAGTACATGCTAAGTTGGAAGGATCAATTAGTTGGACTATTGGATATGGACAGAAAAGGGAACTTTGTTTTGAGGAGGAAATATCCTTTGATGTAGAGGTACAAGCCTACATTATAGGATAAAGTACTGTCTCAGTTAGAATGATCAAGTAGTTGGACTATGGAAGATGAACAGAAAAAGGAACTTTGTTTTGAGGAGGAAATATCCTTTGATGTAGTGGTACAGGCCTACATTATAGGATAAAGTACTCTGTCAGTTGAAAGGATCATGTAGTTGGACTATGGAAGATGAACAGAAAAAAGAAATTTGTTTTGAGGAGTAAATATCCTTTGGTGTAGAGGTACAGGCCTACATTATAGGATAAAGTACTGTCTCAGTTAGAATGATCAAGTAGTTGGACTATGGAAGATGAACAGAAAAAGGAAATTTGTTTTGAGGAGGAAATATCCTTTGATGTAGAGGTACAAGCCTACATTATAGGATAAAGTACTAGCTCAGTTAGAATGATCAAGTAGTTGGACTATGGAAGATGAACAGAAAAAGGAAATTTGTTTTGAGGAGGAAATATCCTTTGATGTAGAGGTACAAGCCTACATTATAGGATAAAGTACTGTCTCAGTTAGAATGATCAAGTAGTTGGACTATGGAAGATGAACAGAAAAAGGAAATTTGTTTTGAGGAGGAAATATCCTTTGATGTAGTGGTACAGGCCTACATTATAGGATAAAGTACTGGCTCAGTTGAAAGAATCAAGTACTTGGACTATGGAAGATGAACAGAAAAAAGGAACTTTGTTTTGAGGAGGAAATATCCTTTGGTGTAGAGGTACAGGCCTATATTATAGGATAAAGTACTGGCTCAGTTGGAATGATCAAGTACTTGGACTATGGAAGATGAACAGAAAAAGGGAACTTTGTTTTGAGGAGGAAATATTCTTTGATGTAGTGGTACAGGCCTACTTTATAGGATAAAGTACGGTTTCAGTTGGAAGGATCAAGTAGTTCGACTATGGAAGATGGACAGAAAAGGAACTTTCTTTGAGGAGGAAATATCCATTGATGTAGTGGTACAAGCCTACATTATGGGATAAAGTACTGGCTCAGTTGGAAGGATCAAGTAGTTGGACTATGGAAGATGGACAGAAAAAGGAACTTTGTTTTGAGGAGGAAATATCCTTTTATGTAGTGATACAGGCCTACATTAAAAGATAAAGTAGTGGCTCAGTTAGAAGGATCAAGTAGTTGGACTATGGAAGATAGACAGAAAAAAGAAATTTGTTTTGAGGAGGAAATATCCTTCGATGTAGTGGTAAAGGACTACATTATGGGATAAAGTACTGGCTCAGTTGGAATGATCAAGTAGTTGGACTATGGAAGAGGGACAGAAAAAGGAAACTTTGTTTTGAGGAGGAAATATCCTTTGATGTAGTGGTACAGGCCTACATTAAAAGATAAAGTAGTGGCTCAGTTAGAAGGATCAAGTAGTTGGACTATGGAAGATAGACAGAAAAAAGAAATTTGTTTTGAGGAGAAAATATCCTTTGATGTAGTGGTACAGGCCTGCATTATAGGATAAAGTACTGTGTCAGTTGGAAGGATCAAGTAATTGGACTATGGAAGATGAACAGAAAAAGGAACTTTGTTTTGAGGAGGAAATATCCTTTTATGTAGTGATACAGGCCTACATTAAAAGATAAAGTAGTGGCTCAGTTAGAAGGATCAAGTAGTTGGACTATGGAAGATAGACAGAAAAAAGAAATTTGTTTTGAGGAGGAAATATCCTTCGATGTAGTGGTAAAGGACTACATTATGGGATAAAGTACTGGCTCAGTTAGAATGATCAAGTAGTTGGTCTATGGAAGATGGACAGAAAAAGGAACTTTGTTTTGAGGAGGAAATATCCTTTGATGTAGAGGTACAAGCCTACATTACAGGATAAAGTACTGGCTCCGTTAGAAGGATCAAGTAGTTGGACTATGGAAGATGGACAGAAAAATGATATTTGTTTTGAGGAGGAAATATCCTTTTATGTAGTGGTATAGGCCTACATTATGGGATAAAGTACTGGCTCAGTTGGAATGATCAAGTAGTTGGACTATGGAAGATGAACAGTAAAAGAAACTTTGTTTTGATGAGGAAATATTCTTTGATGTAGTGGTACAGGCCTACATTATGGGATAAAGTACTGTCTCAGTTGGAAAGATCAAGTAATTGGACTATGGAAGATGGACAGAAAAAGGAACTTTGTTTTGAGGAGGAAATATCCTTTGATGTAGAGGTACAAGCCTACATTATAGGATAAAGTACTGTCTCAGTTGGAAGGATCAAGTAGTTGGACTATGGAAAATGGACAGAAAAGGGAACTTTGTTTTAAGGAGGAAATATCCTTTCATGTAGTGATACAGGCCTACATTATAGAATAAAGTACTGGCTCAGTTAGAAGGATCAAGTAGTTGGACTATGGAAGATGGACAGAAAAATGAAATTTGTTTTGAGGAGGAAATATCCTTTGATGTAGAGGTATAGGCCTACATTATAGGATAAAGTACTGGCTCAGTTGGAAGAATCAAGTACTTGGACTATGGAAGATGGAAAGAAAAAGGAACTTTGTTTTGAGGAGGAAAAACCTTTTGATGTAGTGGTACAGGCATACATTATAGGATAAAGTACTGGATCAATTGCACGGATCAAGTAGTTGGATAATGGAAGATGGACAGAAAAGGAACTTTGTTTTGAGGAGGAAATATCCTTTGATGTGGAGGTACAGGCCTACATTATAGGATAAAGTATGGTCTCAGTTGGAAGGATCAAGTAGTTGGACTATGGAAGATGAACAGAAAAAGGATCTTTGTTTTGAGGAGGAAATATCCTTTGATATAGTGGTACAGGCCTACATTATAGGATAAAGTACTGTCTCAGTTGGAAGGATCAAGTACTTGGACTATGGAAGATGGATAGAAAAAGGAACTTTGTTTAGAGGGGGAAATATCCTTTGAT
Source organism: Palaemon carinicauda (assembly GCF_036898095.1). Lineage (NCBI taxonomy): Eukaryota > Metazoa > Arthropoda > Malacostraca > Decapoda > Palaemonidae > Palaemon > Palaemon carinicauda. The sequence continues at coordinate 94,306,249 of NC_090728.1, forward strand.
GTAGTAGTACAGGCCTACATTATAGGATAAAGTACTGGCTCAGTTGGAACGATCAAGTAGTTGGACTATGGAAGATGGACAGAAAAAGGAACTTTGTTTTGAGGAGGAAATATCCTTTGACGTTGTGGTACAGGCCTACATTATAGGATAAAGTAATGGCTCAGTAGGAACGATCAAGTAGTTGGACTATGGAAGATGGACAGAAAAGGAACTTTATTTTGAGGAGGAAATATCCTTTGATGTAGTGGTACAGGCCTACATAATATGATAAAGTAATGGCTCATTAGGAACGATCAAGTAGTTGGACTATGGAAGATGGACAGAAAAGGGAACTTTGTTTTGAGGAGAAAATATCCTTTGATGTAGTGGTACAAGCCTATATTATAGGATAAAGTACTGGCTCAGTTAGAAGGATCAAGTAGTTGGACTATGGAAGATGATCAGAAAAAGGAACTTTGTTTTGAGAAGTAAATATCCTTTGGTGTAGAGGTACAGGCCTACATTATAGGATAAAGTACTAGCTCAGTTGGAAGAATCAAGTACTTGGACTATGGAAGATGAACAAAAAAAGGAATTTTGTTTTGAGGAGGAAATATCCTTTTGTGTAGAGGTACAGGCCTATATTATAGGATAAAGTAGTGGCTCAGTTGGAATGATCAAGTACTTGGACTATGGAAGATGAACAGAAAAAGGGAACTTTGTTTTGAGGAGGAAATATTCTTTGATGTAGTGGTAGAGGCCTACTTTATAGGATAAAGTACTGTTTCAGTTGGAAGGATCAAGTAGTTGGACTATGGAAGATGGACAGAAAAGGGAACTTTGTTTTGAGGAGAAAATATCCTTTGATGTAGTGGTACAAGCCTATATTATAGGATAAAGTACTGGCTCAGTTGGAACGATCAAGTAGTTGGACAATGGAAGATGGACAGAAAAGGAACTTTGTTTTGAGGAGGAAATATCATTTGATGTAGTGGTACAGGCCTGCATTATAGGATAAAGTACTGTGTCAGTTGGAAGGATCAAGTAATTGGACTATGGAAGATGAACAGAAAAAGGAACTTTGTTTTGAGGAGGAAATATTCTTTGATGTAGTGGTACAAGCCTATATTATGGGATAAAGTACTGTCTCAGTTGGAAGGATCAAGTAATTGGACTATGGAAGATGGACAGAAAAAGGAACTTTGTTTTCAGGAGGAAATATCCTTTTATGTAGTGATACAGGCCTACATTAAAGTATAAAGTACTGGCTCAGTTAGAAGGATCAAGTAGTTGGATTATGGAAGATGGACAGAAAAATGAAATTTGTTTTGAGGAGGAAATGTCCTTTGATGTAGTGGTAAAGGCCTACATTATGGGATAAAGTACTGGCTCAGTTGGAATGATCAAGTAGTTGGACTATGGAAGATGGACAGAAAAAGGAACTTTGTTTTGAGGAGGAAATATCCTTTGATGTAGTGGTACAGGCCTAAATTATAGGATAAAGTACTGTCTCAGTAGGAAAGATCAAGTAATTGGACTATGGAAAATGGACAGAAAAAGGAACTTTGTTTTGAAGAGGAAATATCCTTTGATGTAGAGGTACGAGCCTACATTATAGGATAAAGTACTGTTTCAGTTGGAAGGATCAAGTAGTTGGACTATGGAAGATGGACAGAAAAAGGAACTTTGTTTTGAGGAGGAAATATCCTTTCATGTAGTGATACAGGCCTACATTATAGGATAAAGTACTTGCTCAGTTAAAAGGATCAAGTAGTTGGACTATGGAAGATGGACAGAAAAAGGAACTTTGTTTTGAGGAGGAAATATCCTTTGATGTAGTGGTAAAGGCCTACACTATGGGATAAAGTACAGGCTAAGTTGGAAGGATCAAGTAGTTGGACTATGGAACCTTTGATGTAGTGGTAAAGGCCTACATTATGGGATAAAGTACTGGCTCAATTGGAAGGATCAAGTAGTTGGACTATGGAAGATGTAAAGAAAAAGGAACTTTGTTTTGAGGAGGATATATCCTTTGATGTAGTGGTACAGGCATACATTATAGGATAAAGTACTGGCTCAGCTGCAAGGATCAAGTAGTTGGACTATGGAAGATGGACAGAAAAGGAACTTTGTTTTGAGGAGGAAATATTCTTTGATGTTGTGGTAGAGGCCTACATTATAGGATAAAGTACTGGCTAAGTTGGAAGGATCAAGTAGTTGGACTATGGGAGATGGACAGAAAAGGGAACTTTGTTATGAGGAGGAAATATCCTTTGATGTAGAGGTACAAGCCTACATTATAGGATAAAGTACTGTCTCAGTTGGAAAGATCAAGTAGTTGGACTATGGAAGATGAACAGAAGAAAGGAACTTTGTTTTGAAGAGGAAATATCCTTTGATGTAGTGGTACGGGCCTACATTATAGGATAAAGTACTGTCTCAGTGGGAAGGATCAAGTAGTTGGACTATGGAAGATGAACAGAAAAAGGAACTTAGTTTCGAGGAGGAAATATCCTTTGATGAAGAGGTACAGGCCTACATTATAGGATAAAGTACTGTCTCAGTTGGAAGGATCAAATAGTTGGACTATGGGAGATGGACAGAAAAGGGAACTTTGTTTTAAGGAGGAAATATCCTTTTGATGTAGAGGTACAAGCCTACATAATAAGATAAAGTACTGTCTCAGTTGGAAGGATCAAGTAGTTGGACTATGGAAGATGAACAGAAAAAGGAACTTAGTTTCGAGGAGGAAATATCCTTTGATGAAGAGGTACAGGCCTACATTATAAGATAAAGTACTGTCTCAGTTGGAAGGATCAAGTAGTTGGACTATGGAAGATGAACAGAAAAAGGAACTTTGTTTTGAGGAGGAAATATCCTTTGATGTAGGGGTACAAGCCTACATTATAGTATAGAGTACTGGCTCAGTTGGAAGAATCAAGTACTTGTACTATGGAAGATGAACAGAAAAAGGAACTTTGTTTTGAGGAGGAAATATCCTTTGATATAGTGGTACAGGCCTACATTATAGGATAAAGTGCTGACTCAGTTGGAAGGATCAATTACTTGGACTATGGAAGATGGATAGAAGAAGGAACTTAGTTTTGAGGAGGAAATATCCTTTGATGTAGTGGTACAAGCCTACATTATAGGATAAAGTACTGTCTCAGTTGGAAGGATCAAGTAGTTGGACTATGGAAGATGGACAGAAAAAGGAACTTTGTTTTGAGGAGGAAATATCCTTTGAGGTAGTGGTACAGGCCTACATTATAGAATAAAGTAATGGCTCAGTAGGAACGATCAAGTAGTTGGACTATGGAAGATGGACAGAAAAGGAACTTTATTTTGAGGAGGAAATATCCTTCGATGTAGTGGTACAGGCCTACATTATAGGATGAAGTAATGGCTCAGTAGGAACGATCAAGTAGTTGGACTATGGAAGATGGACAGAAAAGGAACTTTGTTTTGAGGAGGAAATATCCTTTGACGTAGTGGTACAGGCCTACACTATAGGATAAAGTACTGTCTCAGTTGGAATGATCAAGTAGTTGGACTATGGAAGATGGACAGAAAAAGGAACCTTGTTTTGAGGAGGAAATATCCTTTGACGTATTGGTACAGGCCTACATTATAGGATAAAGTACTGCCTCAGTTGGAACGATCAAGTATTTGGACTATGGAAGATGGACAGAAAAAGGAAATTTGTTTTGAGGAGGAAATATCCTTTGACGTAGTGGTACAGGCCTACATTATAGGATAAAGTAATGGCTCAGTAGGAACGATCAAGTAGTTGGACTTTGGAAAATGGACAGAAAAAGGAACTTTGTTTTGAGGAGGAAATATCCTTTGATGTAGTGGTATAGCCCTACATTATAGGATAAAGTAATGGCTCAGTAGGAACGATCAAGTAGTTGAACTATGGAAGATGGACAGAAAAATGAACTTTGTTTTGAGGAGGAAATGTCCTTTGATGTAGTGGTAAAAGCCTACATTATGGGATAAAGTACTGGCTCAATTGGAAGGATCAAGTAGTTGGACTATGGAAGATGGACAGAAAAAGGAACTTTGTTTTGAGGAGGAAATATCCTTTGATGTAGTGGTAGAAGCATACATTATAGGATAAAGTACTGGATCAGTTGCAAGGATCAAGTAGTTGGATTATGGAAGATGGACAGAAAAGGAACTTTGTTTTGAGGAGGAAATATTCTTTGATGTTGTGGTACAGGCCTACATTATAGGATAAAGTACTGGCTAAGTTGGAAGGATCAAGTAGTTGGACTATGGAAGATGGACAGAAAAGGGAACTTTGTTTTGAGGAGGAAATATCCTTTGATGTAGTGGTACAGGCCTATATTATAGGATAAAGTACGGGCTCATTTGGAAGGATCAAGTAGTTGGACTATGGAAGATGGACAGAAAAGGAACTTTGTTTTGAGGAGGAAATATCCTTTGATGTAGTGGTACAAGCCTACATTATAGGATTAAGTACTGTCTCAGTTGGAAGGATCAAGTAGTTTGACTATGGAAGATGGACAGAAAAGGGAACTTTGTTTTGAGGAGGAAATATCCTTTGATGTAGTGGTACAGGCCTAGATTATAGGATAAAGTACTGGCTCAGTTTGAAGGATCAAGTAGTTGGAATATGGAAGATGGAGAGAAAAAGGAACTTTGTTTTGAGGAGGAAATATCCTTTGATGTAGTGGTACAGGCATACATTATAGGATAAAGTACTGTCTCAGTTGGAAGGATCAAGTAGTTGGACTATGGAAGATGGACAGAAAAGGAACATTGTTTTGAGGAGGAAATATCCTTTGATGTAGTGGTACAGGCCTACATTATAGGATAAAGTACAGGCTAAGTTGGAAGGATCAAGTAGTTGGACTATAGGAGATGGACAGAAAAGGGAACTTTGTTTTGAGGAGGAAATATTCTTTGATGTAGTGGTACAGGCCTACATTATAGGATAAAGTACTGGCTCAGTTGGAAGGATCAAGTAGTTGTACTATAGAAGATGGACAGAAAAAGGACTTTGGTTTGAGGAGGAAATATCCTTTGATGTAGTGGTACAGGCCTACATTAAAGGATAAAGTACTGGCTCAGTTGGAAGGATCAAGTAGTTGGACTATGGGAGATGGACAGAAAAGGGAACTTTGTTTTGAGGAGGAAATATCCTTTGATGTAGTGGTACAGGCCTACATTATAGGATAAAGTACTGGCTCAGTTGGAAGGATCAAGTAGTTGGACTATGGAAGATGGACAGAAAAAGGACTTTGTTTTGAGGAGGAAATATCCTTTGATGTAGTGGTACAGGCCTACATTATAGGATAAAGTACTGGCTCAGTTGGAACGATCAAGTAGTTGGACTATGGAAGATGGACAGAAAAAGGACTTTGTTTTGATGAGGAAATATCCTTTGATGTAGTGGTACAGGCCTATATTATAGGATAAAGTACGGGCTCATTTGGAAGGATCAAGTAGTTGGACTATGGAAGATGGACAAAAAAGGAACTTTGTTTTGAGGAGGAAATATCCTTTGATGTAGTGGTACAGGCCTACATTATAGGATAAAGTACTGGCTCAGTTGGAAGGATCTAGTAGTTGGACTATGGAAGATGGACAGAAAAAGGAACTTTGTTTTGAGGAGGAAATATCCTTTGATGTAGTGGTACAGGCCTACATTATAGGATAAAGTACTGGCTCATTTGGAAGGATCAAGTAGTTGGACTATGGAAGATGAACAGAAAAGGAACTTTGTTTTGAGGAGGAAATATCCTTTGATTTAGAGGTACAGGCCTATATTATAGGATAAAGTACTGGCTCATTTGGAAGGATCAAGTAGTTGGACTATGGAAGATGGACAGAAAAGGAACTTTGTTTTGAGGAGGAAATATCCTTTGATGTAGTGGTACAGGCCTACATTATAGAATAAAGTACTGTGTCAGTTGGAAGGTTCAAGTAGTTAGACTATGGAAGATGGACAGAAAAAGGAACTCTGTTTTGAGGAGGAAATATCCATTGATGTTGTGGTACAGGCCTATATTATAGGATAAAGTACTGTCTCATTTGGAAGGATCAAGTAGTTGGACTATGGAAGATGGACAGAAAAGGAACTTTGTTTTGAGGAGGAAATATCCTTTGATGTAGTGGTACAGGCCTACATTATAGGATAAAGTACTGGCTCAGTTAGAAGGATCAAGTAGTTGGACTATGGAAGATGGACTGAAAAAGGAACTTTGTTTTGAGGAGGAAATGTCCTTTGATGTAGTGGTACAGGCCTACATTATAGGATAAAGTACTGGCTCATTTGGAAGGATCAAGTAGTTGGACTATGGAAGATAGACAGAAAAGGAACTTTGTTTTGAGGAGGAAATATCCTTTGATGTAGTGGTACAGGCCTATATTATAGGATAAAGTACTGGCTCATTTGGAAGGATCAATTAGTTGGACTATGGAAGATGGACAGAAAAGGAACTTTGTTTTGAGGAGGAAATATCCTTTGATGTAGTGGTACAGGCCTACATTATAGAATAGAGTACTGGCTCATTTGGAAGGATCAAGTAGTTGGACTATGGAAGATGGACAGAAAAGGAACTTTGTTTTGAGGAGGAAATATCCTTTGATGTAGTGGTACAGGCCTACATTATAGAATAAAGTACTGTGTCAGTTGGAAGGTTCAAGTAGCTGGACTATGGAAGATGGACAGAAAAAGGAACTTTGTTTTGAGGAGGAAATATCCTTTGATTTAGTGGTACAGGCCTACATTAAAAGATAAAGTAGTGGCTCAGTTAGAAGGATCAAGTAGTTGGACTATGGAAGATGGACAGAAAAGGAACTTTGTTTAGAGGAGGAAATATCCTTTGATGTAGTGGTACAGGCCTATATTATAGGATAAAGTACTGGCTCATTTGGAAGGATCAATTAGTTGTACTATAGAAGATGGACAGAAAAGGAACTTTGTTTTGAGGAGGAAATATCCTTTGATGCAGTGGTACAGGCCTATATTATAGGATAAAGTACTGGCTCATTTGGAAGGATCAAGTAGTTGGACTATGGAAGATGAACAGAAAAGGAACTTTGTTTTGAGGAGGAAATATCCTTTGATGTAGAGGTAGAGGCCTACATTATAGGATAAAGTACTGGCTCAGTTGGAACGATCAAGTAGTTGGACTATGGGAGATGGACAGAAAAGGGAACTTTGTTTTGAGGAGGAAATATCTTTTGATGTAGAGGTACAAGCCTACACTATAGGATAAAGTATGGTCTCAGTTGGAAGGATCAAGTAGTTGGACTATGGAAGATGAACAGAAAAAGGAACTTTGTTTTGAGGAGGAAATATCCTTTGATGAAGAGGTACAGGCCTACATTATAGGATAAAGTACTTGCTCAGTTGGAAGGATCAAGTACTTGTTCTATGGAAGATGAACAGTAAAAGGAACTTTGTTTTGAGGAGGAAATATCCTTTGATGTAGTGGTACAGGCCTACATTATAGGATAAAGTACTGACTCAGTTGGAAGGATCAAGTAGTTGGACTATGGAAGATGGAGAGAAAAAAGAACTTTGTTTTGAGGAGGAAATATCCTTCGATGTAGTGGTACAGGCCTACATTATAGGATAAAGTACTGTCTCAGTTGGAAGGATCAAGTAGTTGGACTATGGAAGATGGACAGAAAAGGAACTTTGTTTTGAGGGGGAAATATCCTTTGATGTAGTGGTACAGGCCTACATTATAGGATAAAGTACTGTCTCAGTTGGAAGGATCAAGTAGTTGGACTATGGAAGATGGACAGAAAAGGAACTTTGTTTTGAGGAGGAAATATCCTTTGATGTAGTGGTACAGGCCTACATTATTGGATAAAGTACTGTCTCAGTTGGAAGGATCAAGTAGTTGGATTATGGAAGATGGACAGAAAAAAGGAACTTTGTTTTGAGGAGGAAATATCCTTTGATGTAGTGGTACAGGCCTACATTATAGGATAAAGTACTGGCTCAGTTGGAAGGATCAAGTAGTTGGACTATGGAAGATGGACAGAAAAAAGGAACTTTGTTTTGAGGAGGAAATATCTTTTGATGTAGTGGTACAGGCCTACATTATAGGGTAAAGTACTGTCTCAGTTGGTAGGATTAAGTAGTTGGACTATGGAAGATGGACAGTAAAAAGGAACTTTGTTTTGAGGAGGAAATATCCTTTGATATAGAGGTACAGTCACTCGTATAAATTGATGGATGTCCTGGTGTTTGAGAGAGATTTCCATTTCACCCCTTTCTGGACGACAGGTGTCTGGGAGTGCAAGACTAGTCGAATATTGAACTACCTAACTCTGCTGTAGTAATTGTTAACTTTTACGAGTATGTTATTGATCTGTTTTTTTTTTCCACGTAGATATATATTACAGAGGTTCTGTTCTTTCCTTCTCTTCTGCCCTGTTGTTTTTCTCCCGCTTTTCTACTTGTAGTCAGGGTGAATTAAATGGGATGGTGGATCAGTCCAGAAATAATTAGCAACAAGAAGTATTTCATGACAGTGGATGGAGAATTTTGTAGCATACCATTAAAAAACCTCCCTTTGGATCTTAATTTTTTTTTCCAAAGACTCATTAAAAAAAATGCTAAGATGTATGATTTTTCCCTTTTTCAAAATTGGATTAAATGGGCACTGCTAGTCTTCTGTTATAAAGCTTGACTCTCTGAAAAAGGATTGTTCATTAAACTATTCCATTGGAAGCCTAATTTGATTTGCACAGGCTCACATTGTTAGCAGTTGTCTGTGTCATTTAGACCATTATGCCAAATGCTAGGATCAGTGAGGGTCATTCCACACTACTTACACCCACCCTAGAAATAATTTTGTATATCTTGAAATTCAATTATCTAACGCCACGATCGAAATCAATGGGACTTGAACCCGTTTGTGCCAAGCAGTACACAGAAATTAAATCCCATTGTTAGTAATATTGATAGTAATGGCGAAGGACTTTGCGGGCATGGTGAAATGATGTATTTTTGGGGATTAATTTAATAAACTAAACATGTCAGAGTCAAGCTCTTGGGAGGAATGTATTGTATAGAGTCCTTTCATTATACGTCATCCAACTTCCGGTCCGCCATCTTGGAGGACATACAAAGACGCGTTCAGTGAATAGCTGTGGTTGAACTCTTGAATAGTTAGCCATCTCATCACATTCACATTCACACAATGCAGAGTTTTTGCGCTATTGTTGGTTGTGGGAATCGAGGACAAAGAGATGACAAGAGTTTCTACTGCATACCGGCAGTTATTCAGAATCAGGACAAAGATACAGAAGAATTATCCAAGCGCAGACGTGACTTATGGTTGACCAGAATATCACGGGCTGATCTACGTGAATCCTCACTACCCTGGGCACGTATCTGTTCTGATCATTTCATATCAGGTCAGTCTCGGCTAGGCCCTAAAAGTATTATTATTCCTGTGTAAACATCCTATATCCGATCGCATGGGTGACTTCACAAGTGTCATCGTCAGTTCAGTGTGTAGTGTGTGTGGGGGATGGGGCATCTCAATTTTTAAACATCAAAAGGGGCATCTCAGATTTTCAAAACAAAAATTAAAAGCGCCCATATTGGCTATATTAACAAAGGCTACTTACCTAGGTTTCTAATTCGTCAAGGTGCTTATGCCTATATATAATTAAGTGTATATTTATATTTATTTTAATTTGTGTATTAAATAGTGCAGACATACAGGCCTATGTGATGAATAAACATTGATTATAAATAATAATAATAATAATAATAATAATAATAATAATAATAATAATAATATCTGAAAGCTGGTTTAACCCGAAGGGGTCTTCAGCTTATATATGAAACATCGAAAAAATAATTAAACTTGCGCATTTAATTGTAAGGAGGAAAAACGATCATCCAAGAGCATTACAATAGAGTTTTTCCATCATATGTTTATATGTATATAAGAAATTATAGCATTTGTAACCAAACACAAACACAATGGTTAGGCATGAACTGATAAAGGTTTGACATTATAATGCAAAACTTTTACATTCATTTTGACAATCAAAAATTATAATACACAAGGTTAAGCTAAATGATCAATATTAGCTTTATAATTATAAATACTCTTCATTGGCCCCGTGTTTATATAATTTTGGACTTAAAAGCATTAAAGGGAAAAACAACAAATTCTGGAAGTAGATTATTCAATGGAAATGTATGCCCACTTATGTTCTGGGTTGGCCGACAGAACCAAGTAGTTCACCATATCAATGTATGAAATACTGGGAAAATCCTCAATATTTTGACTGAATGAATTCTGCATCTGGTATGGATCTAGGCCATCAATTAGATCGAGTTTCTGCTTGTAAAAGCGCTTATCATCACCCGACAATTGTTTGACAAAGTCGCTCTCATTGTCCATATTCGCTGTAGCAGCCGCCATGTTTTCGCTTTGTATGTCCTCCAGCATGGCCGCCGGCGATTCCCAGTGACGTCATTGAAAGGACTCTATAGGCTGAGGATTGGCCATAGTCGGCCAAAGCACAAATATCTTTTCATTTTTTTTCTTCTTTTGAGCGATATTCATGCACAGTTTAAAAGTACTTCAAGTTTTGCTTATTATAATTTTTACTTCTTTGCTTGCTTTATCATTCAGTTGAATTTATAGCTATTATTATTATTATTATTATTATCATTATTGCAGTTGTTGTCAATTACTTATCTTTTCAAAGTATTTGGTATCAATTTTCACCAACAGATTTCAGTTATGTTTAATTAATGATAATTTTTATTCATCCTCTATTTTTTCAAATACTTTGGTAATCATTATTTGATGCTTCTACTGATAGTGGAGAAGATATCAGAAAATTTTCCGGAGAATCTTCCATTTCCGGAACCAGACACCAAAATTAGCACACAGACTCGTTGGGGATTGCTCTTTTTAATAAAAAGGATGCTATTGAATTTACAGAAATATTGCATTTCGCAATAAGATGGCAAAGACTTGCCTTATCCGAATGCTCTTGATGTCAAATCATACATATTTTTTTTTTACTGCGTAGAGTCCGAATTTAGAAATATGTACTTACCCATTGACTTCCTCATTGCAGTAGAGCAATGTCAACACTCAATCAGGACACGCTGGATGGCACCACTGTTGTGAACCTCAGTATGGGGCTCAGTATCAGCCAAATGATTATTTAGTGTGCCTAAATCATTATTTTAGCGTCCCAGATGCTGTCTAATAAGCCCTGGATCAATAAGCAACCATATATTACCGGTTGTACCAGCGCAGGAGAGCCGAGCTAAGATTAACAGGTCTATAACCCTTTGCATGTAGTGTCTTGGTTGCTGAACAGACTGCAAAGGACTTGAACGATACTGTGTGAACGATCAAGCTAGATGTAAGTCATTTATATTTATTCTCGAACCTAGTCGTATCTCATACCTTATTCTAAATGATTGAGATCAAGGTGGTAAAAGGATAAATCCTCGGCTTCGATTCACGGAATAAAGATAATTACCATAGTATGATACCTTGAATGCCATTCACCAAGAAGGCAAGTAACAGACCCAGGCCTGTAAATTCCAGACTGACTGAAGCAATTGTTGTTCTTGCCAGAAGAAGAAGAGTGAAGAGCTCAAATCACCATGTGCATAACAACCACAAAAACATAATGGCTACACTATGTGACTAATATTTCCCTCTTCCATGCAATAAATGAGATGCTTTTTGTTCTGGGTCCATCATTGTCATCAAGGCAGGTGGGAGTGCAATGGGCATGACTGAAGACCTATCAGTACTGAGATGGTGGATGGTAGCTGGTCCTGAAGAAGTGGGATCAAGGGGGTTCTAAACACACCATCCAGCATGACAAAACAGAACGAGCACAGTGTTCCTTGAGAGAATATAAAAGCTCTCACAAGGCATGCAAGATGTGAGCAATCTTCTCCAGGCTGAGAGTTGAGACCTGCTTTCACTTGATGCAAAGAACATTGCTCAATGAAGTTTTTTCAGAGCTGGTTAGTGCACACTTTGAGAAAGGAAATGTCAATTTCCAGGAATTTATTAAGAGACGGGGAAGAAAAGAAGAATCCACCATCTATGAACAAATCAAAAGGAACCGGGTTGACTTTTTACTACAAGTATCAGTATCTGTTGACTCTTCAAAGCAAACAATCGTCTGTTCTCCAAGCTGTTCATATCAAGCCAGGGCAGAGGGTATGACTTGAAGGAGTTCTTCCGTCATGAGAACCAATCACAGACTTCTTCCCTCCAATGATAGCAGAAAGCTCCACACATGTCAAAAATCCCACCTCATTACTATTCTTGAGAGCCAAGTTACAACCCTGGTGTAGCATTAGTGGGTGATTGGCCCTCATGAAGTTCAAAAACTTTTGAAGAGTAAGCAATGCTCGATGTACTTCTTACAATACAAGCACACTCTATCAAATACAAGAGAGCAGACATTGTTTTTTTATTTCTACTGGCCATTTAGTATGAAAGCTGAAACTAGATCAAAGCGAGGATGTGGGGTGAGACTCAGGGTGACAAGGAAAGGAAAAATTCCCTTAAACTTGTGCTAGACTAAGAAAAGATAATTTGGACAAAGCTTCCACCCATTGCAGAGAGTTGCTGGTAGCAGACTAATTGTAGGTGCAAGTCGGAATGCTGCAGTCGACGAGAATGCTACTGTTTTGGTCTGACCTACACAGCACTGTGCGGCTACAGATACGAGGTTTAGAGTGTACGATTTCAGGCAGCAAGATGAATAATATGTGGCAATTAAGTATAGTCTTACTGCCTATATGTACAGTATACAGCTACACAACCGAAGAAGGAAACAAAGAGTTAACTCATTTTCATAACCAAGCGTTCATTTTCATAATCGTTTCCCGTTCGCAATAGTAGACAAGCAATCATTAGCGAATGCTTATCATCTTGGGAGTCTGTGCGTGAGGAAAATATTTGTAATAGATTGCTTGACATTATTCCCAGGAGGATAAACAACTATATATATATATATATATATATATATATATATATATATATATATATGTATATATATATATATATATATATATATATATATATATATAGATATATATATATATATATATATATATATATATATATATATATATATATATATATAATATATAGATATAAATGTATGTATATATATTATATATAAAAATATATATATATATTTATTTATATATATATATATATATATATATATATATATATACATATATATATATATATATATATATAGATAGATAGATAGATAGATAGATAGATATGTATGTATATATATTATATATAAATATATATATATATATATATATATATATATATATATATATATATATATATATATATAGTTTGCCTAAGTATATTATACCAAGAAAATAATGACGTCTTTTAAAAGATGAAATTGTCTTTATTCTAATTGTTTTACTGGAATTTGCGTGTTTTATTATTCACATAGGCCTATGTATTACAAAGAATTATACATATGTTTTAATGAATTGTTGCTGTCTACTATTTACTTAAACAATAATATTTGTATTATCAGTCTTAATCATTGTCTATTACCTGGTTCTTTAATGTCTTTAGAAAGGTTCGGTTTTTGAGATTTACTTATTATTTAGTTAGCCCCGACTTGTGAAGGTTTGAATGCTCAGTTTGCCCCTCGCCTTACTGTTATATGTGACTTGAAGTTCGCACTTCTGATTTTATAATTCTTATCAAGCTTATAGGCCTAAGAATAAAATGATGAAGAGACTGTGGAGAAATTTCTCAAATAGCAACTTTATGCCCAGATAGACACCTTTATTAAGTTATAAGATTTGATGCAAATATTTATTGTTGCCATCCGACATATAGCCATACCCTAGTACGTTATAAAGCCAAGACTACAGAGCCATATTATTATTATTATTATTATTATTATTATTATTATTATTATTATTATTATTATTATTATTATTATTCGAGATACGTTTCTATTGTAGAATCTGCACATTACAGCTTTGGGTTAATATGTCTGACCCTATTATAGACTTCCATTCGTGAAGTAAAATTAAATAATAGAGGTAGAATTAATTATAGTTTTATTTATTTATCATTATTTCTTCTCCCTGAATAAAGCCCACGAGAGATTGGACCTACAGTATATAGGCAGCTTTGACTATAACCTGAAATTTGGCTTATAATGATTTATTGCAAGTTTCGAAACCACGACCCCAACTAACTTTTGCTTTATACACAAAACGACACAAGCAAAATTAAATAATAACTTTGAATTCATAACCCAAATGCATAAATTGTTATTATTAGACAACAGGACTAAGCTTGAATTATTTTCCCTCTTGACGCCCTCTTTCCCACTCAGTTCCAGGAATCACGGTATTTAGAGGGATTCGGGCTACATTACCGTATTTATTTTTTGTTCTGAAATATTCTAGCACGATTTCTTTAACGATCCAATATTTCTCAATGATAGAATTTTTCATAAAAGTTGACCACCATTGTTTCATACATACACATATCTCCTAAAGTGAAATATAAGGTTTATTACTAAGTGGCAACTTACGAACAACGCTTGCCCAATGCAAAAATAAATAATTATAAGAGAGAGAGAGAGAGAGAGAGAGAGAGAGAGAGAGAGAGAGAGAGAGAGAGAGAGAGAGAGAGAGAAGAGAAGGAAGAGGAAAATTCAACACCAGACCAAAGAAAACCTGTTGCTGTTTTGCTGGATAACCGGGGGACGTCATTGACAGGATACTATCTTTCTATCCTGCCTGCCTCGGAACCCCAAACCGAGAGGTAGTCCTGAATCGGAAGACACCTAAGAGGAAGGATCCTCAACGGAGTCGATTTCTTAGGGCTTGACCCGACCCAGGACTCTCGGAAAACCCGAGTCTCTTTACTTTAGATTATCCAGGACGATACAGAGTGTGTGTGTGTGTGTGTAGATTGCCATGCATATAGCATGACACGGGCTCTTGCCGCTGGGCAGCCCGTAAGAGGATTGGGTTTGTAAAAGGTATACTCCAAGGAGTAAAATTTGTGTTAATAAAAGGAACGTTAGGTAAAAATAGGAAAAGGAATGTAAGGTAAAGGATAGGTAAAGGAAATGATATGTAAGGATGATGAATGAAAGATGGAATGGAATGGAATGGTACAAGACGTGACAAGGGGTAGATAGTAACCCGAAAAGGGGGTCTCCCTTTTAGGTCCACGAAAGTTTTTAGTCAGAGGATAAAGTATTGATAGTAGTAAGTCCCAGTAAGTAAAAGAGACTGGGAGGGGAGTGAAGGAAATTTTAGTAGGAGAGTAAAGGAGTAGGTTTAAACAAAGAAGTTTATTCCTGCTCTTGTGATGGAAAAGGGGGAGGGGGCCAAAACTGTGCTGCGCTCGGTCAGCTGGCACGAGAAAGGCCCCCTAAGGATATGGATGGATGTGGGAGTATGAGGAAAAAAGGATAAAGGAGATAGGAAAAACAGGAGCTGTTTCCTTATGAGGAAGACAGCCCTGCAATAGCTATTCTCCTTTTAGGATTAGGGAATTTGAAAGGAGAGGATTACAAGCAGGGAAGGATTATCTCTGCTCAGTGGCTGGAAACTGGAATTGTTGCAGGAATTGCTGGAAGGTGGGGGTTGATGAGAGGGAGAGGACTTTAGTAAGGATCTGGAAGGCGATAGGTATGAGGTCCTGCAAGGTGAGAGACTCAATTGCTTGAGTCAAGGTTTGGGAAGGGGATAAGGATAAAGGTCGTTGCTGGTCCCTTTGGGGAGCAGTTGCAGGTCGGTGCTGATCCTTCTTAGGAACAGTTGCAGGTCGTTGCTGGTCCTTCTTAGGAGCAGTTGTAGGTGTAGATGCAGAAACAGTTGTAGGTGTAGATGCAGGAGCAGGAGTTGGCTGAGTTGGTCTTCTCTGGCGAGGAGTTCTCTGTTCTTTAGGTGGCTGGGATGGAGCTGGTTTATTTTGGTTTGAAGAGGATGTATTCTTAATAGCTGATTTCCTCTTGAGACGCTCTGGGCAGCGCTTATTCCAAGCATGGTGTGGCTTGGAACAATTGGGGCACTTGGATGTGGTTTGTCGTCCTTCTTTATGGGCCTTTATGCACACTTCTGTGCTATGTCGTTGGCTGCAGATACCGCAAATAATGGGGCCTCTGCATTCTTCTTTATGATGTCCAAAGCGTTGGCATCTGTAGCATCGAAGGGGCTCAGGTGTATAATCCTCGATGGGGAAAGTGCCCCAGACTCCTAAGTCCAGTTTGGGAGGAACTGGACCTATAAAGGTGGCAATTAGGCGTCTAACAGGAACGTCATCCTTGCTTGTGCAGCGAACAGCACAGTCAATATTGCTGCACGAGGTTACAATGGTGATGGGCATCGTCACAGGATACCTGGTAATGACTGCCTTCTTTCTGATAAAAGCAGGATCCAGCAGTGTTAAGGTGGAGTCTTCCTGAAGAAATCTGGCTGTCTCAATGTCCTTGGGATAGATGATAAGGTCACCTTTCCTGTTAGGTCTTGCAGTGAGTTTCATGCCAGGCTTGGCAGCCATGGCAGCAACAGAGGCATAAGAAAGTTCATTGTTTGCCTGTGAAAGTCGAAACTTTGGCAGAGGCTTCTTTGGCTGTGTAGCTGGGATGTTTTCTTGTATGGCAGTGGCTTCTTGCAGGAGTGTCTGGAGGCAGTCTGTGCAGTTGCAGTCGGTGGAGTGGGCCCCTTGTTCGGTCTCCATGGCATTGGAGGACTCAGGCTCGTAGGTAGAAGGAATGACTGCTGTTGCACCTGATTGCTGAGGAGTTGTAGGGACAGACAAGGACGAGTCTGTGCTCTCAGTCCTTGGAGTCACAATAGGTGATGTTGGGGCTAATTCTGGCATTGGTGAAGATTGGGCAGAAGTCTTCTTCCTTTTGTTCTTTTTATCCATGGCAAGAGCCCATGTATTATACTCAATGATTTTATCACAAGCATCTTTGCAACCTTCACAGTTACAGCAGACATGGTGATTTTTTACTTCCTGATTCGGATAAAGGTTCCTTGTTGCTAAGGCTCTGTAGATCTCAGCTCGGCGCTCCTGGTAAGCTAAACAGCTATCACAGTCACAAACTTGGCCATTGAAGTAGTCTTCACAATGACGACTTTTAAGTGGATAATAACCCCATGCCTTGTTACCCATATGAGCAACGGACATTGTGGTTAAACTCTACGGGAATCACAGTGAAAATTTCGGGAGGTTACGATGCACATAATCCACGAGATGTTGTCGACACCGAGTCTAAGCGAACACTGGCGATACAGACATCACTGCCATTACTTGTCGGAAAATATTCTCTATTTAAGAAGACTCAAACATTTTATGCAAAGTTTATAGATTTGTTGATAAATTCATAATTTCTTATAAAGGTTAATAATTAAGAATCTAGTTGACTTCAACAATAATCATCATTATAGTTATTTATGAATTTTTGATATTTTTTTTAGCAAATAAATCAGTAGTTTTATGGCCGAGGGTAGGCACCCGCTGATGCCATTGCGAGAGTTATTGGGTACTGTGACGACCGCAAAATAGTATTATATCAGATTCCTCTCTGGTTAAAGCTCACTTTTCCTTTGCTTAATTTTCGAGTCAACATATAATATGAATCTCTCTATTAACTTTTAAAGGACAAAATTGAATAATACTATTTTATTTTGAAATGATTTCAAATGAATAATTTATTTGTAAAATCATTTATCAAAATTTCGTGTTTAGGTCCTGTACAAAAGAGGAAAATAAAATAAATAGATGGAGAGAGTTAACTCGAGCGGCCGACCCTGCTATACAATGGGAATAATGGGGTTGAAAGATGCAGACAGTTACTTGAATAGCTAAACCCATCTATAGACGATCCTTTGTAATGAGAGCATAGCTGTTAGGAACCTTGTTTTCAATTACGGCTCAGCAATAGCTTATTTGGAAGCAACGGGTTCTCTGGTGTTGCAATAAGTATAAAACGATTGAAACACATCTACAAATACAATATGAAGTACATCTTTCAGGGGTCGGAAATTTATTTTGAACACTGTGTCACTGAGATGTGCTTTAAAGATAAAATACTTTTCACCCCCAACTTCAGTACTCCATATTTGTTAGTCCTATGAATATTTCCATTCCCTAACTTGAATATCCAACCTAGAATATCCATCGAACAGTCACAAATAATTTCAAAGATTTCACTATAACTGTTATTTGTTCGTAATTATAACTGTCTAAAGTCCAAAAAATATTTATAGACCATGTTTGATACAATTCTTTGGACACTTCCATTTTACAAAATGTGAAGTGTGAAGTAGGAGATGACGAATGATGATGAAAAGAGAAGTATTGATTTAAAAACTCGAGATAGAGACGACTGGCGAAATATAACCGTGGCTTAGGGTCAATAGGCCTAGGAAGAGATGATGACCATATATATAATGAATTTTAATTCAAACTCCATAAAATATGAAAATATTAAAACTGGTCCGTTTAATTCATGAAAAGTAACTTCACCAAAATAGTTTCTTTTAATTAATTTTTTCCCTCGGAATCTGAAGTTATCTAAATTCATGGGAAATTGCGTAATCGTTTGTACACTGAAATATATCATATTTGCTGCTACTGAAGAAACAGGAAGAATACAAATGCTGGATTTTAGAATAATGCACAAAAGCAACGATGTTCCTGCTGACTGTAATGTCAGATATGCCTACAATGCAACGTTTAATACATGTAGATGCAGAAGCTGTAATGTCATATAGGCCTACAATGCAACGTTTAAAACATATTGATGTATTGCAGAAGCCATGACTCCGTTTTCTCTCTTTCCTCGGATGTTCGAATGGTATTTCTTTTAAAAAATACTCCTTTCATTATTGACTTTTTTCTTATTTTGTGAAAGAGAGATAAAGAGAACTGTTCTTGATCACTTTATTCAAATTTAAGACTTAGAGAGAGAGAGAGAGAGAGAGAGAGAGAGAGAGAGAGAGAGAGAGAGAGAGAGAGAGAGAGAGAGAGAGAATTTGCCTTCACTTAAATGAATACTTACTATGCAGCAAATGTAAATTAAGGTAATCTGCCTTTAGGAGATATGGTTATTGTGACAGACTAAAAGAAAAATGGCATCTCGTCCGTCCGGGAATTTGACGCCACGAAGGAAACCGCCATCTCTTAACACTGACTTTCTTTCTTCATAATTTGGGTCATTTCACGTAGCTCATAGATAATGCCAAGGTCTTGATTAAGGTCTACAGATCTTGGTTAAGTAAAGCTTTTATGTTTGATACAGGAGGATCATCGGTCCCGTGATGGTTGAGGCGGCTCTAGATGTTGCTTTTGCTTTTGTATCCTCACTTAATCTGCTGCAACCCCTGTTGGAAATGATGATAATAATAATGATGGAAAAAGTGAAAAAAAAAACAAAATTGAAATCTCGTCGACGTAGCCTAATCCTTGGCCCAAAAGAGTTGAAAGCATTTCAAAGGAAAACATGACTAGGTTTTTTTGCTTTGATATAGGAGCATTTGAAGAATCTTCTTCAACCGAACGAGGTGGCAAAACAGTCCTACTTTATGTCAGGCAGCTGACGCTTAACTGAATGTTGTAAGCTATTTTCTAATCTTTCTTTCTATTTAGGCGCTCTGCCTTGTTTCCTTATCTGTGGCTTTCATCTAACTGATTTTATTCTTTAATTAGCGTATTTAAATTGTCTATAGATTCTTGAAACACTTGGGATTACCTCTGCTCCTCTCCCTTTAGAGCAACTTGCACACAAGCAAATTACCTCCTCGATTTCAGGGACAAAATTGCTTATACAATTAGTTATCCCATATAATATGAATAATAAAATCACCTAATAATTATTATATGTTATTTCTACAAACGTATCATTCACATTAATTTCTGAAAATAAATAAAATTTTGATGGTTTTATAGTTAAAAAAATCACATAGAATTTTCTAATATCAATTTATTATGAAATTATTTTGATCGGTATTTTGCGTGTAGTTTTCAATGCATAGGTTTTACTTTAAAAATTTCCAATTTCCATGTCTGTTATTTTTGGTATCAACCATCATCATTTTTAATAAAAGCTACATTTTATGCATAGCCTAAAACAATTATAGTGGTCTTAGACCTCTTTCCAAGACTTCATTCCGGTCTTTGACCATAAACAACTGCCTTTCATGATGTAAGTTTAAGAGTAATTTTATCATTCCCATTAACCCTGAATTCGGTTGTGATGAAATTAGTTATGACAACCTGTTTTGCTTTTCCAACCATATCCTTAATTCCTGGCCATCCTCTGAAGTTCTCTTCATGTTCCAAAATGTTCTGTATTACTTTCTTTGCACAGGTCACAAACATCATCCCTGCAAGTTTATTTTGAGCAACTTTACCTTTGCTCTCATAATTAGAGATAAATTTGAAAATACCTATATTGGAAAGAAACTTTTGTTGGGCTATTTGTCAGTATGTGTGCATTGGGATGGAAGCCTACATGAAATGAGAGCATGTAATCTAGTGGTTCTAATCTTTTCTAATTCTCGACAGTGTCGACTCTTTATGATTATATATATATATATATATATATATATATATATATATATATATATATATATATATACATATATATAGGTGTGTGTGCACTTATATAAATATGTAACGTCTTAATAGGTTTGCTGAAGGTAATCATCTACTCCCTAGTTTGCAATTTGGTTTTAGTAAAGGCCTTGGAGCAGGTGATGCCCTTCTTACAATCTCCAATGCTGTACAGAAATCCCTTGATTGTGGTCAGGAAGTTCGTATGATTGGCCTTGATTTTAGTGCTGCCTTTGACCGTGTTAATCATGAGGCCCTTGTTTTCAAACTGAAACAGTTGGGAGTGGGTGGGTCGTTTCTTAGCATTATTATTGATTTTTTAAGTAATAGATCTCAAAGAGTTGTTGTTGATGGGCACCATAGTGATTATAGGAATGTGATATCCGGTGTTCCACAGGGTAGTGTTCTTGGCCCATTACTTTTCATACTATATACACATGACATGTGGTTTGGCCTAGAAAACAAGCTTGTTGCATATGCAGATGACGCTACTCTCTTTGCATCAATTCCATCCCCTGAATGTAGATCTGGGGTTGGTGAATCCCTTAATAGAGATTTAGCTAGAATTAGTGCATGGTGCAAATTATGTGGTATGAAGTTGAATCCTAAAAAAACTCAAAGTATGATTGTAAGTAGGTCAAGGACGGTGGCTACTCAACATCCGGATCTCAGTATTGATGATGTTTCTTTAAATTTGTATGACTCTTTCAAAATATTAGGTGTGATTCTCGACAGCAAATTTGCTTTTGAGAAACATATAAGGTCTGTGTCTTCTTCAATTGCACAAAAAATAGGCTTATTAAGAAAGTCTGAAGAAGTGTTTTAATTCTTTCATTCTACCTTGTTTTGAGTATTGTTCTCCTGTCTGGTCTTCAGCTGCTGATTCTCTTTTTAATTGGTTGGACAGAAACTTACGGTCTATTAAATTTCTTATTCCTGATCTAGATATTAATCTCTGGCACCGTCGTTCAATTAGTTCATTATGCATGTTGCATAAGATTTTTCATAACTCTGACCATCCTTTACATTCAGATCTCCCTGGACAATTCTATCCTGTTCGTAATACTAGGCAGGCAGTTAATTCTAATAGCCAGGCCTTCTCCATCATGAGGCTCAATACTACACAGTACTCTAGAAGTTTTATTCCAGCTGTTACCAAGTTGTGGAATGATCTTCCTAATCGGGTAGTCGAATCAGTAGAACTTCAAAAGTTCAAAGTTGGAGCAAATGCTTTTTTGTTGACCAGGCGGACATGAGTCTTTTTATAGTTTATTTATGACATATTTGTTTTTGATGTTGTTAATAGTTTATATATGACATGTCTGTTTTGACGTTGTTACTTTTTTTAGAATGATTTATTGTTAATTTGTTCTCTTCATTTATTTATTTCCTTATTTCCTTTCCTCACTGGGCTATTTTCCCCTGTTGGAGCCCCTGGGCTTTACCAGCTAGGATTGTAGCTTGGATAGTAATAATAATAATAATAATATATATATATATATATATATATATATATATATATATATATATATATATATATATATTATGTGTGTATGCACTTATATAAATGTGTATAAATATATATATATATATATATATATATATATATATATATATATATATATATATATATATATATATATATATATATATGTGTGTGTGTGTGTGTGTGTGCACTTATATAAATATGTGTATATATATATATATATATATATATATATATATATATATATATATATATATATATGTATATATATATATATATATATATATATATATATATATATATATATATGTATATATATATATATATATATATATATATATATATATATATATATATATATATATATATATATTTGGGCTCAAGCCATGTCGTCCTGATGGAAGTTCCTATAGGGTAGCTTCCTAGGGTATATTACAACTACGGCGATATTCCCAGAGAATTTACCTTAAGGTACCAGAATTCTAACTCCTGGAGCGAGTATCCCTCCTGAAAGGGATATCGCGACATATCAGAGGACGTATTCTTGACACACCACATGGTAATCTGCATCCCGAACAGAGATTTCATCTCGCAGGGGGCGATTGGTAAGAAACGAATTCGGGAAAGAAAAAGGGGGAGCCGCTCCCAAGGCTCCCTATCTTCCGATTCGTATGCGTGCCTGGCGCCAATCCTGGCGCCATCTGTATTCCTTTTTGCGTAGCTTAACAACTCGGTGTTTTTTCCTGTGATTCTCGCAAATCTTGGATTTATTCTACTTTTCATGGCTTCTCCGTCTTCGTCGGCCTCTGATAAGTTGAGTACCATGTCTTTTATGTATAAATGTAGGCTCTTGGTAAATTTTTGAGTGATTAATAGGATTAATCTTTGTTACAAGAGCCGTAGCCTACCGGAGGCGTCATGGACGCTGTCGCTCGCTAGGTATAAGTTTAGTTAGTCAGAGCGACATTCCCGGTTGTTTTGCTTTAATAAATTTTAGCTATTTAGCATTACATAGGATTTCCTTTCGTGCTTAGTATTATTTTGGCGAAGTATTCGCCATTCTGGCCTACGCTAGGCCATGTAGCCTAGTCGTTTGGTCCTAGTACTTCATGCATGATTTTGGTTTTTCCGAGTGTAATAAAATTTTATTGAAGCTTTAGGCTATGTTTTATACATTTAAGATTGTGTGGAATATTTCCAAGATAGTATACGAGTGAGTTTCGGTGATTTAGGTAATCGATTCTCTTGGTGCCTAGGCTAAGTTGCTTATGGAGCCTTAGTATACTTTCTCATACTCCCCGGTTGCTTTCTTTTCTTCGGAGAAGGTATGCAATCCCTTTCCCTCTGTTTAAGCCTTGGGCTTATCCCTAAGTGGTTTTTTCCGAATTAATTTTCGATAAAACTATACTGGGGTGTTACTGTACCTTCCTGTTCCAGTAAGTCTGGTTCAAAGAGGGACAGAACAACAGAGTTTTTAGTCTGAGTCTGTGCTTGTCTGGCTTGGGGTAGAGTCTCCCTCGCTGACCTGACACAGACAAAGGTGGCTTAGCCTCCTTAGGTCACTACCGAAGGTTTCTGAGGATATGATTCCTTCTTTTGTGATCTACCAGACTAGTCCTTGTTGCTGTTCTCGGGGGAGGATAAGTTTCTTTCCCTGGCAGTGGCAACACCTTCCTTGCTTTGGTGCTCTGGGAGCTGGCAAGTATTGCTGGCCTCCCCCTTAGATCTCCCTTAGGCTAAGATAAGTTTCTTGGCTGCGGGTGATCCGTCACTAAAGCAAGGTTGGTAGGACTCTCTTTTGTCCCTTCCCCCTCTATCTCCGTAATGGCCTAGCCATTACAGTACTGTACGTCGTTCTACATCTGGACCTAGTATAGGTTAGGATGTGGAATTGACTCAGCCCCCTGCCGGCCGGCAAGGGTCTTATATTTTCAGTGCTGCCCGGACCTCCCTTGGTCCCTTATCCATGCCTGCCTGTAGAGCCAGACGGCATTGGTCAGGAAGCCTGAATTAGATTCTCCCCTTCCTTATATGCACTCTTTCGGATTGCCGGGCTTGGAGGTAGTGTACACTCTTATCCCGGCATCCATCCTATTTTTCTTCTAGTGCTGTACCCGACCCGGCTGCCGGCCTATGAGGCCGGCAGCCGGGCAGGTGTAGTCCTCTGGTTCTTTTGCTGCCGGCTGGCATCGGTCCTGTACCTTTGCCGGCCGGCTAATGTCAGCCCTTGTCTGCCGGTCACCAAGAGTGTGGCCAGCAGCTGGGTACTACCTTGTGTAGTTGCCGGCCGGCAGCCATTGCCGGCCGACATTGGCTGTTGCCGGCCGGCAATTGCTGCCGACCGGCACATGCATTTGAACCAGAGTTCTGCCGCCTTATAGCTGTTAAGTAGTATACTTTAAAGCTAGTTATGGTGTGTGCCGGCTGGCAGGGGCCGGCCGGCACGTATCCTCCTATACTGTACTAGTATTCTTCAGTATAACATATACAGTAAGAGGAAAACTATAGTATGGGTTTTGGTACAGCACTGTGTGTTCTAACACTTTTGTGTTTTCTTGCACAGTCCTTTGATGTTGCCCTACAGATAGGAAAGTGAGTTCTTTCCTGTCTATTATCCAGGATTTTAAAATCATTGCTTAGGTGTGAGCTCCACCTGTTTCCTCTGGAAACTTTGCATTGGTTACTCTAGAAGAGATTAACCATTTGATTTTATTATCTGGAAGGCTGCAACAATGGGTTGTGAGGGAAACACAAGTGTGTGTCTTTCCTTTCTGAATTGTTATGCTATACTATGCATATCCAGTGATACATAGTTCACTTGATACTCATGGAAATTTCTTCTCTTTACAGAAGGACCCTCCGAAGTGCGGAAGTGCTTTCTGCAACGTCCGCAGCAAGAACCTCTGCGGACATGAGTTTTGTAGGAGACACGCAGCATGCGCTGTCTCCAAGGATGATCTCCGGTATTGGGACCCTCAGGTATGTACTGTGTGCACTAACCTGATTACTGAGGCCTTTGATTCCCCTAGGACGGCGGAATCAAGGGATATAGCAAGGGAGAAGCTTCGTACCTGGGTAAGGGGCTTCCAAAAGAACACTTCTGGCCCTTATCTTCCAAGTGAGAAGATGAGGGCGTATCTTTTCCCTAAGGCATCAGCTGATGCAGTGATTCCCCAGCCTCAAGAGGAGATCCCCCAAGTTCAGATCCAGGTGGATGCTGAAGTCGCGGTCGCGATGCAAGACATCCAGTTAGATGACAGGATGTCTGATGTGGACGAGTGTCTGGAGGAAGACCTCCTGGCAGAAGCCCAGGATGAAGTTCAAGCCCCAGACGTTGTAGAGGTAGAGGTCGACGAGGTGTCGGCTACTCCGGTTCAGATTCCGGAGCCTATTCCCTCAACATCGGCCGGTCTCCCAGTAGAGCTGGGACAGGCCCTCTCTTCTATTGTTGGAATGATCCAACAAATGCAGAAGGAGAATCAGGAGAAGGCGGCTGCAATGGAACTGCGAATGCAGTGCCTTGCAGAATCACATGGGCCCCAGAAAAAGCTCAATGTGAAAGACCTTCCCTTGTGCTCAGATGCTAACCCATGGAGGTATGCTGAGCACATGCCGATGACGACTAGAAAGATCGTCATCTCGGATAAGCTGGGCTCAGTTGCCCTGGAGGAGGTGGAATTCTGGCCCAGCAAGGCATCATATCCAGACTGTTATGTCCGGCTGAGGAAGGAACCAGCTTCAAAGGAGGAGACAGAGCCGAAGGAGGTCATAGTGATGGACCATGCTAAGGCTCAAGCTCTACTTTCATCCTCGATGAAAGAGAGGGGCTTCTCTAACTCAAAGGTAGCCGCATTGAACAGGAAGCTCCCTTCCTTTGTGTCCTCGCCTACTAGAGCCTTCCCCTTTTTACAGAAAGAGTTTGCGGCTGTACTAAAAGCAGTCGAGGCCGGCAAGCCTTGCCCCTCCCTAGAGGTGTGTAAACCCTTGTCGCTGGCCCTGCCTATGGACCACAAAGACTGGAAGGACGTCCATCTTACGTTCTCAGTTGGAAAGTTGGAGGCTGATATTGCCGGACGTCAGTTCGGCGAGGACCTCCCTAAGCTGTCTGACTTTCTTTTGCGAAGAGAGTTCGAGACAAAAGAAAGACTGGCTGCCTCAATGTCTCTTCAGACTACTCTCGAGACGATGGCAAGTGACCCCAAGGTCCATGAAATGTTCATGGTGGTGGCCAAGACTCATCTGGCCACAGTGACGAAGGACCTTTATGGCTTCGTCAAGGCAAGGAGAGCTTGTAGGGAGTTCGTGTTCACCTCGGCTACGGTGAGGCACGAGCCAAGGAAACTAATCTCCTCCAACATTTGGGGAAAAGGCCTTTTCCCTACCGACTTGGTCAAAGAAGTTGTTGATAAGGCCGCCTTGGAGAATAGAAACCTTCTCCAGAAGTGGGGCCTGGCTATCAAAAGAAAGTCTTCCCCGGATGAGGGTCCTCAACCAAAGAGGAAGACTATGAGGACTAGGCTACCGTCTCGGCCAGCCAAGCCTGTTAGACAGCAACAGCAACTGCAATTGCCATTGCCCCCAGTGCCCCAGATCGTGGCACAAACCCCGACCACTTTTCAGTGGGTACCCCAGGCCGTGTCGACACAGTCCACGGCATTCACCCCAGCGTTCGAAGGGCAGTCTACTTCCTTTCGAGCAAAGCCTAGAGGAGCAGCCAGAGGCTCGTCTAGACGCCCCTCAAGGGGAAGGGGATTCAGGGGTGGTCGTGGTCAGGAAGGCAAGACCTCAGGACGGCAGTCCAAGTGAGGTGATACCGGTAGGAGAGAGACTTCTGAAATTTCGGGATCGGTGGACCTTCGATCCCTGGGCCCACAGCCTACTCAAGAATGGACTGGGCTGGAGCTGGTACAGCACTCCACCCCCGTGCCTTCGGTTTTTCCAACACTCCACCCCCGTTATGGAGGAGTACGTTCAAGAACTGTTGGAGAAAAAAGGTGATCCGAAGGGTGAAGCCCATCAATTTCTAAGGGAGGCTGTTTTGTGTTCCCAAGAAAGACTCGGAAAAGCTCAGAGTCATTCTGGACTTGTCGCCACTCAACAAGTTCATAGTGAATTGCAAATTCAAAATGCTAACACTGCAACACATAAGGACCTTACTGCCCAAGAGGGCATATTCCGTCTCTATAGACCTGTCAGACGCCTATTGGCACATTCCAATCAGCCATCGACTCTCCCCCTACCTAGGGTTCAGGCTACAACGAAGACTATACGCCTTCGGAGCCATGCCATTCGGGCTAAACATAGCCCCAAGGATTTTTACGAAGCTTGCGAGCGTAGCTCTCAAACAATTACGCCTAAAGGGAATTCAGGTAGTAGCCTACCTGGACGACTGGTCGGTGTGGGCAGCATCCGAGACAGAATGCTTGCAAGCTTCCAGTCAAGTGATCCAGTTCCTAGAGTACCTAGGCTTCAAGATCAACAGAAAAAAGTCTCGACTTTCTCCATCTCAAAAGTTCCAGTGGCTGGGAATCCACTGGGACCTTTCGTCACACCGTTTCTCCATCCCGGCGAAGAAAAGGAAGGAGATAGCGGGTTCTGTCAAGAGACTTCTAGATTCCGAAAGGATATCAAGACGCGAGCAGGAGAGGGTACTGGGCTCTCTCCAGTTTGCTTCGGTGACAGACCCAGTGCTAAGAGCACAGCTAAAGGATGCAATCGGAGTTTGGAGAAGTTATGCATCAAACGCGCGAAGAGATCTGAGAAGACCAGCCGCTTCGGCTAAGTACTCTTCTCAGGCCTTGGTCCCAAGCCAGACATCTAAAGAAGTCGGTTCTTCTTCAGCCACCTCCCCCGTCGGTGACGATTCACTCAGACGCCTCGAAGGAGGGATGGGGAGGTCACTCTCATCGGAAAAAAGTCCAGGGGACTTGGTCCAAGCTATTCAAGACCTTTCACATAAAACTTTCTAGAAGCTATGGCAGTGCTCCTTACCTTAAAGAAAGTCTCCCCGCATCACTCGATCCACATAAGGTTGGTGATGGACAGCGAGGTAGTTGTGAGATACTTGAATCGACAAGGATCGAGGTCACCACCTCTCAACCAGGTGATGTTGGCCATCTTCCGATTGGCGGAAAAGAAGAAGTGGTACCTGTCGGCAGTTCACCTTCAAGGAGTCCGCAATGTGACAGCGGACGCTCTATCCAGGTTCACACCGATAGAGTCGGAATGGTCCTTAGACGCAGGATCATTCTCCTTCATTCTGAATCAAGTCCCAGAACTGCAGATAGACCTCTTTGCGACGAAAGACAACAAGAAGTTGCCCCTGTACGTGCCCCGTACGAGGACCCCTTAGCGGAAGCAGTGGACGCAATGTCCCTCGACTGGAACAGATGGTCCAAGATTTATCTGTTCCCTCCTCACAACCTTCTGTTGAGGGTCCTCAACAAACTGAGATCCTTTAAGGGGTAGCGGCAATAGTGGCCCTTAAGTGGCCGAACAGCGTGTGGTTCCCCCTGGCATTGGAACTGTAGCTGAAGTTTGTACCGCTACCAGATCCAGTTCTGACCCAGCGAGTCCAGAAGTCAACTGTCTGCGCTTCATTACAGAAAATCCGGACCCTGCAGCTCATGATTTTCTCTCCCTAGCGGTGAAAAAGCGTTTCGGGATTTCGAAAGCCAGCATAGACTTCCTTGAGGAATATAGGTGCAAATCTACTAGAAGGCAATATGAGTCATCTTGGAGAAAATGGGTGGCCTTTTGTCAAGGCGAAGAATCCGCAGGAGATCTTGACAGACTTCTGCTTATCTTTCTTCTCCACCTCCATGGTCAAGGATTGGCAGCTAACACGATTTCAGCGTGTAAGTCTGCTTTGACAAGACCCATTCTATATGCCTTCCAGGTCGACCTAGGTAACGAGATCTTTAATAAAGTCCCGAAAGCCTGCGCTAGGCTCAGACCTTCAGCACCTCCAAAGCCCATTTCATGGTCTTTAGACAAGTTCTTCATTTCGCTTCTCTGTTGAGCAATGAAGAGTGTGCGTTAAAGGATTTGACACAAAAAGTTATTTTCCTATTTGCACTCGCGTCCGGGGCCAGGGTTAGTGAGATTGTAGCCCCCTCGAGAGAGGCAGGTCGTGTTCAGTTCCTGGATGGGGGAGAACTGAACCTGTTTCCGGATCCTGCGTTTCTCGCCAAGAATGAGTTACCCACCAACAGGTGGGGTCCCTGGAGAATCTGCCCTCTGAAAGAAGATGCATCTCTATGTCCAGTAGAATGCCTAAAGGTCTATCTTCATAGAACTTCAGACTTCAAGGGTGGTCAACTATTCAGGGGAGAAACATCAGGCTCAAATTTATCTCTGAATCAACTCAGAGCGAAAATCACATATTTTATTCGCAGAGCGGATCCTGACAGTACACCCGCAGGTCACGATCCGAGGAAAGTTGCCTCATCCTTAAATTTCTTTAATTGTATGGATTTTGAACATCTCCGTTCATACACTGGCTGGAAGTCTTCCAGAGTGTTCTTTCGCCACTATGCGAAGCAAGTAGAGGAACTAAAGAGATCTGTGGTAGCAGTGGTTCGCGGTGTTAACCCTACTGTTTAACTCTGCGAGGAACAGTGGTCTTAATTGGGACGATTAATTCCAGGGTGAGTGTGTAGTTACATACTGTACTACAAACTAAGTGAGGGCACTGTGTTGCCCATGTAGACTGTTCCATTTCCGAAGGTGAACTTAGCATACGTGCAGACATGTGTGCCGAGCGTTTCTAACGCTAATGTCATTGATTTGTAATACAGACTTTTATGACTTTGATACCTCGGTATCTTAAAAGTGGCATTTAATGTTTTTTCTTTCAGACAAACAAGTTCTGTTTACTATCATACTTGTGCTTAAAGTTTTGGGTTATCCTCTTCTTATGTATATATATATATATAATTGTGGTTAACCTGACTATTTATTGCCTGTCAATAAACTGGTTCTTGAGAACCTTGCGTCTCCTTCACCTGTGTCAATTTATTGGTATAATTGAGCATTCATTCTATGTACCTTATCTGGGATAATTCTAATAGAATTGTTCCTTTATGCAAGCTATGTTGCATTGGTTTTTCTCCTATGCAGATATAAAACCTTTGTCCAATACAAGTATTGTGCGGAGAACTGGTCGATATTTCATATTGACGCAGTGATTCTTTACAAACTATGCTTTACTTAATATAGGGCGAGACCACTATATTAGCTTGCCTGGTATTCATACATAGGTATATGTACTCTTCGAGACTTTTCCAGAGTCTAGTAGGACTCTTCCCTGTAGGGGGCAGGAAGCTCTAACATGGTTTATAGTTAGTTGAAAAGATGTATAACGGTAACATCTTAGGTCTCTAGGTCTAGTCGACCGGGAAAAATTACATCCGGGGAGTACGGCACGTTCTGAGAATCCACAGATACAGTAATGCTCTGGTATACTTCCATCAGGACAACATGGCTTGAGCCCAAAAAACGGATTTTGAGCGAAGCGAAAAATCTATTTTTGGGTGAGATGGCCATGTCGTCCTGATGGACCCGCCTTTGCCTTTCTAGGAAAGGGCCGTAGGACCCCTCCCTACATACAGTATCTGTAGCACCTCGTGTACGCTACAAGGAATACAGATGGCGCCAGGATTGGCGCCAGGATTGGCGCCAGGCACGCATACGAATCGGAAGATAGGGAGCCTTGGGAGCGGCTCCCCCTTTTTCTTTCCCGAATTCGTTTCTTACCAATCGCCCCCTGCGAGATGAAATCTCTGTTCGGGATGCAGATTGCCATGTGGCGTGTCAAGAATACGTCCTCTGATATGTCGCGATATCCCTTTCAGGAGGGATACTCGCTCCAGGAGTTAGAATTCTGGTACCTTAAGGTAAATTCTCTGGGAATATCGCCGTAGTTGTAATATACCCTAGGAAGCTACCCTATAGGAACTTCCATCAGGACGACATGGCCATCTCACCCAAAAATAGATTTTTCGCTTCGCTCAAAATCCGTTATATGCACCTATATGAATATGTATATATATATGCACTTATATAAATAAATATATATATATATATATATATATATATATATATATATATATAAATATATATATATATTATTATTATTATTATTATTATTATTATTATTATTAAATGCTAAGCTACAGCCCTAGTTGGAAAAGCAGGATGCTATAAGCCCAGGGGCCCCAACAGGGAAAATAGCCCAGTGAGGAAAGGAAACATGAAAAGTAAGAATAGTAACAACATTGAAATAAATATTTCCTATATAAGCTATAAAAACTTTAACAAAACAAGAGGAAGAGAAACTAGATAGAACAGTGTGCCCGAGTGTACCCTCAAGCAAGAGAACTCTAACCCAAGACAGTGGAAGACCATGGTACAGAGGCTATGGCACTACCCAAGACTAGAGAACAATGGTTTGATTTTGGAGTGTCCTTCTCCTAGAAGAGCTGCTTACCATAGCTAAAGAGTCTCTTCTATCCCTACCAAGAGGAAAGTAGCCACTGAACAATTACATTGCAGTATTTAACCCCTTGGATGAAGAAGAATTGTTTGGTAATCTCAGTGTTGTCAGGTGTATGAAGTCAGGGGAGAATCTGTAAAGAATAGGCCAGACTATTCGGTGTCTGTGTGGGCAAAGGGAAAGTAAACCGTAACCAGAGAGAAGGATCCAATATAGTACAGTCTGGCCAGTCAAAGGACTCCATAACTCTCTAGCGGTAGTATCTTAACGGGCGGCTGGTGCCCTGGCCAGTCTACTACCTATATATATATATATATATATATATATATATATATATATATATATATATATATATATATATATATATATATATAGTTTGCCTAAGTATATTATACCTAGAAAATAATGGCGTCATTTGAAAAATGAAATTATTTATTACCTGGTTCTTTAATATCTGTAGACATTTTCGTCTTTTGAGATTTACTGAGGATTTAGTTAGACCCAACTTGTGAAGGTTTAAATGCTGTTTGCCCCTCCTTGCCTTATTGTTATGTGGGACTTGAAGTTGACACTTCTGATTTTATAATTCTTATGAAGCCTATAGGCCTAGAATTAAAATGAAGAAGAGACTGTGGAGAAATTTCACAAATCGTAACTTTATGCCCAGATAGACACCTTTCATAAATGACAAGATTTGATGCAAATATTTATTGTTGCTACCAGACATATAGCCATACCCTAGTATGTGTTAAAGACAAGACGACAGAGCCATATTATTATTATTATTATTATTATTACTGTTGTTGTTGTTGTTATTCGAGATACGTTGCTATTGTAGAATCTGCCCATTATGGGTGTGGGGGAATATGTCTGACCCGATTATAGCTTTCCCTTCGTAAATTAAAGTTGGATAATATAGGTAGATTTAATTGTATTTCTGGTACCGAAGATAACACACCACTTCGCTTATTCACTTATTCATTTATCATTATTACTTCTCCCTTAATAAACTCCTCAAGAGATTAGACCTATATAGGCAGCGTTGACTGTTATCTAAGCTTTGGCTTGAAATAATTTATTGCAAGTTTCAAACCACGACCCTAACTACCTTTTGCTTCATACACAAAACGACATAAGCAAAATCAAGTAATAACTTTGAATTGATAACCCAAATGCATAGATGGTTATTATTATTAGACAACAGGACTAAGCTTAGATTATTTTCCCTCTTTCCCACTCCGACTATCTACAGACACAGTTCCAGGAATAATCTCACGGAATCAAGGTGTTCAGAGGGATTCGTGTTTCATTAATGTATTACTTTTTTTTCTGAAATATTATTGTAGCACAATTGTTTTAACTATCTAATATTTTTTCAATAATAAAATTTTTCATAACATTTGAGCAACTTTGTGCATTCATACACATGTTTATAAAGTGAAATATAAGATTTATTACTAAGTGACAAGTTATGTTCAACGCTGTCCAATGCAATAATAAATAAATAGCAACAGTCTGGCTGCATACTGTAGACGGGAATTCCCCCCCCCCCCCCCGACCTCGTCTCTTTATTAGTAGAGGAAGAGAAGAAGGAAAAGGATAAGAAAGGGTTACTAATGAGAGAGAGAGAGAGAGAGAGAGAGAGAGAGAGAGAGAGAGAGAGAGAGAGAGAGAGAGAGAGAGAGAGAGAGAAGGAAGGGGAGAATTCAACACCAGACCACAGAAAGCCTGTTGCTGTTTTGCTGGATAACCGGGGGACGTCATTGACAGGATACTATCTTTCTATCCTGCCTGTCTCGGAACCCCAAACCGACCGAGAGGTAGTCCAGAATCGGAAGACACCTAAGAGGAAGGATCCTCAACGGAGTCGATTTCTTAGGGCTTGACCCGACCCAGGACTCTCGGAAAACCCGAGTCTCTTTACTTTAGGTTATCCAGGATGCTACAGTTGTTGTTGTTGTTGTTGGAGTATTAAAGCCAACATTTCTTGTTGGCACGGGCCTTTGTATTGTTCGGCCCGTAGGTGATCAAACACAAAAAATAGGTACTAAGTTAAAATTGCCCAGCCTAACTGCTGGACACGGGCTTTTGTGTAGCAGCCCGTAGTATTTATTGCCCTAAGTAGGCAATAGTGTCACAGCAGTACCAGTCTCTCATGTCTGGATTTGCAGCCGCTCAGCTCCTTGAGCGTAGCTGCAGGTGCGACCGCTCAGCCCCTTGAGCATAGTCGCCAGATTGGCAAAGATAGGTCTTGCAACTGCTCAGCCCCTTGAGCGTGGTTGCCAGTGTGGTCGCTCAGCACCAAGAGCATGACCTTGCGGACCAAAAATCAGGACCATTTGGAGCCGAAATGAAAGGTTTTAGTAGTAGGTAAAAGTGTTGATAGCAGTAAGTCCCAGTAAGTAGGAGAGACTGGGAGAGGAGGGAAGAATTTGAGTAGTAGGAAAAAGTGGCAGATTTAAGCATAGATGCCTATCTCTGCACCGGGGAGGGTGAAACTAAGGGACTGAGGAGGGAATGAATTACAGAGGAGGGAGTCTTAGCAAGGGAGCAGACTTTGACTAGTAGTTGCAGTACTAGGGGGATCAAGGTATCCACTGGCAGGGCCTCTGCCAGGGATAAGATGGCAGATATTGCTGGGGGTTGGGGAGGAGATTTCACAGCGCTGGAGGTTGGCTCTTCAGCTGGGCTAACAACAGTGCTGGGTTCTTGGTCCGTGGCTGCAGTAGGGGCTCCTGGAGGAGGAGTCTCGGATTGTCGTCTGGGAGGCCTGGTTCGCTGAATCCGCTGGGGTTTCGGTGCCTGCCTTGGTGCAGCCTCAGGTTTGTTTGGTGTCTGCCTTGGTGCAGCCTCAGGTTTGGTCGGTGGGGCTGCCAGTGGGGTTGGTAGCCTCTTCAAGAATTCAGGGCACTTCTTGTTCCATGCATGGTGACGTCCCGCACAATTGGGACATTTTGCCTGGGTTTTTGTCCCATTCCGGTGTGCGTCAATGCAGTCCTGTGTGGGATGGCGGTGGCTGCAGACTCCGCATATTGTAGGGTTCCTGCACTCTTCTTTCTGGTGCCCATAGCGCTGGCAGTTGTAACAGCGTAGAGGTTCTCGCTTTGGACTTCTGATGGGAAACTTCCCCCAGAGGCCCAAATCCAGTGCTTTAGGGACTTGCCCAATAAAGGTGACTGTTACTTCCTTGGTGGGAAGTTTGCGGTGGTCCAGCTTCCTCTCGGCTTTTGCAACATTGCTGCAGTCGGTGACGAATGACAGTGGCATGTTGACAGGAAACCGATAGATCACTGCCTGTCTGAGTCTCTTCTCGGGATCCAGGAGGGTCAGGGAGGTTTCCTGTTGGAGGATGTTGACGCTGGCAAGGTCCTTCGGGGATATAATTAAATCCCCTTTCAGGTTGGCCCTGGCTGTGATCTTGATGCCAGGGTTGGCGGTGGCAATAGCAGCAACTGCTGCATATGACGGTGAGCCTTCTACAGCTGCCATCTTGAATTTGACAAGCTGTTTGGGTTGGCTGACAGGTGGTTGTGGTCCCTCAGCAGCGGCCAAGTTTAGGTCCAAGCTTGGGTCATTTTCAGTGATTGCCTGAGCCTCCATTAGGAGCTGTGAGAGGCATGGAGTGCAGTTGCAATCCTCAGGGTGCAGTTCTGCTAGTTGCGGTGCAGTCAGGTCTAGATCCATGGTTGAAACGTTGGTCTCAGGTTCCGGAGTTGCGGTGAGTGGAGCGTCCTCTGCTTCCATCTTTTCAGGTGTCTTCTGGACAGCTGGTGCTGGAGATGGAGTGGGTGGCTCCGGGATAGGTGAGTCTTCTGAGTCCTTAGCTGGTTTGGCATGAGTGGGGGAGCTGTGGCCTACAGTGTTGCTCCAGATAGCATACACACATGACTGGCAGTCACAGTCCCGTTCAAAGGGGAGAGAGTTACTGCAACTGGGTGCAGACACTGTCTCTTTATACCGTGCTTGCACTCGGTATTTCCTCTGGAAAATGTCTGGATAAGGAGGCTGTGGAGGGTAGGATGGTATATCCATATATCCTGGCCTGTGCTTCCTTTGTAGGAGGTGGTAGATGCTCTCAAGCACCAGGGTATAGCACTGAAAACAACTGCATGTTTTCGTGTGAGAGAGCACCGTTGGGTCCCTTATTTTGAACCCTATGTGGTCTGCTAGCTGCTGCCTGTAGTTCTGGTACCTCAGGCAGCGATTGCACTTGCACTGATGAGTCTGCTGAGCCCCATTCTTGCAGGGATTTATCCAGGTGGGGTACAAACTCCTTCTGTAGGTGGGGAGACTGTCATGCCCATCATCAGCCATACTGGATGGAATTGAGCTAGTCACTGAGGTCAACAACAGTTATTTATTTAGCAAAAAAAGCTAAAGTAAATAACTGGATTCTTTCTTATATGCGGCCTCTTCAACCAAAGTTGAGAGGTCCTAGTGACAGAGTGGATAAAAGTCCACCCATCCAGGTGTTGCCAAGTCCGGTGCTGCTGAACTTAGAAGGCTGGAGAGCTCTTGTCGGCGCGAGAGCTGGGCCGAGACTGTGATGCTACAGATATCACTGCCAGTACTTCCCAGGAAATATTCTCCATTTAAGAAGACTCAAACATTTTATGTAAAGTTTACAGATTTGTTGATAAATTCATAATTTTTTTTATAAAGTTTGATAATTAAGAATTTAGTTGCCTTTCATAATAATCATCATTATAGCTATTTATGAATTTTGAATATGCTGCATATTAAGTGAGGATAGAAAAGCAAAAGCACCACCTCTAGAGCCTCTTCAACCATCATGGCACCGATGATCCTCCAGTATCAAACAAAATTTTTACTTATCCAAGATCTGTAGACCTTACTAAGACCTTGAAGAGATAGCGTTTCCTTCGTGGTGTCAAAGTCCCAGACGGATGAGATGCCATTTTTCTTTTAGTCTGTCACAATAATCATATCTCCTAAAGGCAGATTATCTTAATTTACATTTGCTGCATAGTAAGTTTTCATTTAGGTGAAGGCATACTAATTTTTAAAAGAAATACCATTAGAACATCCGAGGAAAGAGAGAAAACGGAGTCATGGCTTCTACAATACATCAATATGTTTTAAACGTTGCATTGTAGGCATATCTGACATTATAGCTTCTGCATCTAAATGTTTTCAACGTTGAATTGTAGGCCTATATGACATTACAGCTGTGCATCTACATGTTTTAAGCGTTGCATTGTAGGCATATCTGACATTATAGCTTCTGCATTTACATGTTTTAAGCGTTGCATAGTACGCCTATATGACATCACAGCTTCTGCAGCTATAGAGCCTTGCATTGTAAGCCTACCTGACATTACCGGCACATCGTTGCTTTTGTGCAGTATTCTAAAATCAAGCATTTATATTCCTCTTGTGTTCCTTCAGTAGCAGCAAATATGATCTATTTCAGTGTACAAACGATTACGCAATTTCCCAGAAATTTAGACAACTTCAGATTCCAAGAGAAAAAATAATTAAGAGAAACTATTTTGAGTTACTTTTCATGAATTAAACTGACCAGTTTTAATATTTTAATATTTTAAAGAGTTTGAATTAAAATTCATTATATATATGGTCATCATCTTTTCCTAGGCCTATTGACCCTAACGCCCCCGGTTACATTTCGCCAGCCGTCTCTATCTTAAGCTTTTAAATCAATACTTCTCCATTCATCATCTCCTATTTCATACATCACATGCTGTAAAATTGAAGTTTCCAAAGAATTTTATCAAACATGGTCTACTGATATTGTTTGGACCTTAGACAGTCTTAATTACGAACAAACAATAGTTATAGTGAAATCTTGGAAACTATTTGTGACTGTTCGATGGAAATTCTAGGCTGGATATTCAGGTTAGGGAATGGAAATGTTTATAGGCCTAATAAATACGGAGTATTGAATTTGAGGGTGAAAAGTGTTTTATCTTTAAAGCACATCTCAGTGACACAGTGTTCAGACTAAACTTGCGACCCCTGAAAGGTCGACTTGATAATGTTCTTGTAAATAATATGTTTTAATCGTTTAAGACTTCTTGCAGCATACCAGAGATCCCGCTGCTTCCTAATAAGCTATTGCTGAGCCATAATTGAAAACAAGGTTCCTAACAGCTATACTCTCATTGCAAAGCATCGATTCTAGAAGAGTTTAGCAATTCAAGTAACTGTCTGCATCTTTCAACCTCATTATTCCCATTGTATAACAGGGTCGGCCTCTCGAGTCTACTCTTCGAATCTATTTATTTGATTTTCCTCTTTTGTACAGTACATTAAAACAAAATTTTAATCAATGATTGTATAAGTATACTATTTTTTTGAAATCATATTTAAATAGGAATAGTGTTATCCAGTTTTGTCCTTTAAAAGTTAATAAAGAGATTCATATTGTGTTGACTCGAAAATTAAGTAAAGGGAAAATGTGCTTTATCCAGAGAGGGATCTGACAGTACCCAATAACTTTCGCAATAGTATCAATGGGTGCCTACCAATGGCCATCAAAATACTGATCTATTTGCTAGAAGAATATTCAAAATTCATAAATAGCTATAATGATGATTACTATGAAAGGCAACTAAATTCTTAATTATCAAACTTTATAAAAAAAATTATGAATTTATCAACAAATCTATAAACTTTACATAAAATGTTTGAGTCTTCTTAAATAGAGAATATTTTCCGAGAAGTAATGGCAGTGATGTCTGTATCGTCCTGGATAACCTAGAGTAAAGAGACTCGGGTTTTCCGAGAGTCCTGGGTCGGGTCAAGCCCTAAGAAATCGATTCCGTTGAGGATCCTTCCTCTTAGGTGTCTTCCGATTCAGGACCAGGGCTGCCGAAACGTGGAAATTACGTCATCGATACGGCTAATCTACTCCACATCTTGATCATGTGTGGAATGTGGAATCCGAGTGCTGATAAATTCCACAATTTGTTAAGAGATGATGTATGTCGATTAAAATGTAATAAAAAGTAATAGATAATTAATATGAGTGTTTTATTATTTATTTTCCCCGTGATATCTATATAAAAATTACAATAATTGTGAAGTCTATGAAAGTGTTGATGCTATGGGACTAGGAGGCTCAGTGGAGTTCAGCGCTTGATGTTGCCGACTCACTGAAAGACTGATTATTTGATTAATTAATTATTTGCTATTGCAGCATAACAGTTGCCTTTTGACGAATTGATTCGTCAGCTCAAGAAAAATCTAAAAGTTTATTCTTTTTTTAGTATGATAGCACATTCCTCCTCAGTTAAATATAGTGTAACTGACAAACGTTATCAAGTGAGACTTAGAGAGGTGAAACTGGGACTAATCAGCGACACCGCTGAGCGTGGAGTTGCCTAGTGTGGAGAATCCGACAGCCCTGTTCAGGACTACCTCTCGGTTTGGGGTTCCGAGACAGGCAGGATAGAAAGATAGTCTTTGGAAAAAAAAAAAAAAAAGATCCAGAGGGAGGTTTTTTATGGTATGCTACAAAATTCTCCATCCACTGTCATGAAATACTTCTTGTTGCTAATTATTTCTGGACTGATCCACCATCCCATCTAATTCACTCTGATTACAAGTAGAAACACGAGACAAAAACAACAGGGCAGAAGAGAAGGAAAGAACAGAACCTCTGTAATATATATCTACGTGGAAAAAAAAAAAACATCAATAACATACTCGTAAAAGATAACAATTACTATAGCAGAGTCAGGTAGTTCAATATTCGACTGATCTCGCACTCCCAGACACCTGTCGTCCAGAAAGGGGTGAAATGGAAATCTCTCTCAAACACCCGGACATCCATCAATTTATATGAGTGACTGTACAACCTACATAATAGGATAGAGTACTGTCTCAGTTGGAAGGTTCAAGTAGTTGGACTATGGAAGATGGACAGAAAAAGGAACTTTGTTTTAAGGAGGAAGTATCCTTTGATGTAGAGGTACAAGCCTACATCGAAGGATAAAGTACTGTCTCAGTTAAAAGGTTCAACTAGTTGGACTATGGAAGATGGACAGGAAAAGGAACTTTGTTTTGAGGAAGAAATATCCTTTGATCTAGAGGTAAAAGCCTACATTATAGGATAAAGTACTGTCTCAGTTAAAAGGTTCAACTAGTTGGACTATGGAAGATGGACAGGAAAAGGAACTTTGTTTTGAGGAAGAAATATCCTTTGATCTAGAGGTAAAAGCCTACATTATAGGATAAAGTACTGTCTCAGTTGGAAGGGTCAAGTAGTTGGACTATGGAAGATGAACAGAAAAAGGAAATTTGTTTTGAGGAGGAAATATCCTTTGATGTAGAGGTACAAGCCTACATTATGGAATAAAGTACTGTATCAGTTGGAAGGATCAAGTAGTTTGACTGTGGAAGAGGGAGAGATAAAAAGAACTTTGTTTTGAGGAGGAAATATCCTTTGATGTAGAGGTACAAGCCTACATTATAGGATAAAGTACTGTGTCAGTTGGAAGGTTCAAGTAGTTGGACTATGGAAGATGGACAGAAAAGGGAACTTTGTTTTGAGGAGGAAATATCGTTTGATGTAGAGGTACAAACCTACATTATAGGAAAAACTACTGTTTCAGTTGGAAGGATCAAGTAGTTGGACTATGGAAGATGGACAGAAAAAGGAACTTTGTTTTGAGGAGGAAATATCCTTTGATGTAGAGGTACAAGACTACATTATAGGATAAAGTACTGGATCAGTTGGAACGATCAAGTAGTTGGACTATGGAAGATGGACAAAAAAAGGAACTTTGTTTTGAGGAGGAAATATCCTTTTGATGTAGAGGTACAGGCCTACATTATTGTATAAAGTACTGTCTCAGTTGGAAGGATCAAGTAGTTTGACTATGGAAGATGGACAGAAAAAGGAACTTTGTTTTGAGAAGGAAATAACCTTAAATGTAGAGGTACAAGCCTATATTATAGGATAAAGTACTGTCTCAGTTGGAAGGATCAAGTAGTTGGACTATGGAAGATGGACAGAAAAGGGAACTTTGTTTTGAGGAGGAGATATCCTTTGATGTAGAGGTACAAGCCTACATTATAGGATAAAGTACTGTCTCAGTTGGAAGGATTAAGTAGTTGGACTGTGAAAGATGAAGAGAAAAAGGAACTTTGTTTTGAGGAGGAAATATCTTTTGATGTAGAGGTACAGGCCTACATTATGGGATAAAGTACTGTCTCAGCTGGAAGGAATAAGGAGTTGGACTATGGAAGATGAATAGAAAAAGGAACTTTGTTTTGAGGAGGAAATATCCTTTTATGTAGTGATACACGCCTACCTGATAGTATGAAGTACTTGCTCAGTTAGAAGGATCAAGTAGTTGGACTATGAAAGATGGACAGAAAAAGGAACTTTATTTTGAGGAGGAAATATCCTTTGATGTAGAGGTACAGGCCTACATTATTGTATAAAGTACTGGCTCAGTTGAAACGATCAAGTAGTTGGACTATGGAAGATGGAGAGAAAAGGGAACTTTTTTTTGAAGAGGAAATATCCTTTGATGTAGAGGTACAACCCTACATTATAGGATAAAGTACTGTCTCAGTTGGAACGATCAAGTAGTTGGACTATGGAAGATGGACAGAAAAAGGAACTTTGTTTTGAGGAGGAAATATCCTTTGATGTAGAGGTACAAGCCTACATTGTAGGATAAAGTACTGTCTCAGTTGGAAGGATCAAGTAGATGGACTGTGAAAAATGGAGAGAAAAATGAACTTTGTTTTGAGGAGGAAATATCCTTTGATGTAGAAGTACAAGCCTACATTATGAGATAAAATACTGTCTCAGTTGGAAGGATCAAGGAGTTTGACTATGGAGGATGGACAGAAAAGGGGACTTTGTTTTGAGGAGGAAATATCCTTTGATGTAGAGGTACAAGACTACATTATAGGATAAAGTACCATCTAAGTTGGAAGGATCAAGTAGTTGGACTATGGAAGATGGACAGAAAAAGGAACTTTGTTTTGAGGAGGAAATATCCTTTGATGTAGAGGTACAAGCCTACATTATAGGATAAAGTACTGTCTCAGTTGGAAGGATCAAGTAGATGGACTGTGAAAAATGAAGAGAAAAATTAACTTTGTCTTGAGGAGGAAATATCCTTTGATGTAGAGGTACAAGCCTACATTATAGGATAAAGTACTGTCTCAGTTGGAAGGATCAAGTAGTTTGACTATGGAAGATGAACAGAAAAAGAAACTTTGTTTTGAGAATGAAATATCCTTTGATGTATATGTACAAGCCTACATTATAGGATAAAGTACTGTCTCAGCTGGAAGGATCAAGTAGTTGGACTATGAAAGATGAATAGAAAAAGGAACTTTGTATTGAAGAGGAAATATCCTTTGATGTAGAGGTACGAGCCTACATTATAGGATAAAGTACTGTTTCAGTTGGAAGGATCAAGTAGTTGGACTATGGAAGATGGACAGAAAAAGGAACTTTGTTTTGAGGAGGAAATATCCTTTCATGTAGTGATACAGGCCTACATTATAGGATAAAGTACTTGCTCAGTTAAAAGGATCAAGTAGTTGGACTATGGAAGATGGACAGAAAAATGAAATTTGTTTTGAGGAGGGAATATCCTTTGATGTGGTGGTAAAGGCCTACATTATGGGATAAAGTACTGGCTCAATTGGAAGGATCAAGTAGTTGGACTATCGAACCTTTGATGTAGTGGTAAAGGCCTACATTATGGGATAAAGTACTGGCTCAATTGGAAGGATCAAGTAGTTGGACTATGGAAGATGTAAAGATAAAGGAACTTTGTTTTGAGGAGGAAATATCCTTTGATGTAGTGGTACAGGCATACATTATAGGATAAAGTACTGGCTCAGTTGCAAGGATCAAGTAGTTGGACTATGGAAGATGGACAGAAAAGGAACTTTGTTTTGAGGAGGAAATATTCTTTGATGTTGTGGTAAAGGACTACATTATAGGATAAAGTACTGGCTAAGTTGGAAGGATCAAGTAGTTGGACTATGGGAGATGGACAGAAAAGGGAACTTTGTTATGAGGAGGAAATATCCTTTGATGTAGAGGTACAAGCCTACATTATAGGATAAAGTACTGTCTCAGTTGGAAAGATCAAGTAGTTGGACTATGGAAGATGAACAGAAGAAAGGAACTTTGTTTTGAGGAGGAAATATCCTTTGATGTAGAGGTACAAGCCTATATTATAGGATAATGTACTGTCTCAGTTGAAACAATCAAGTAGTTGGACTATGGAAGATGGAGAGAAAAGGGAACTTTTTTTTAGGAGGAAATATCATTTGATGTAGAGGTACAACCCTACATTATAGGATAAAGTACTGTCTCAGTTGGAAGGATCAAGTAGTTGGACTATGGAAGATGGACAGA
The DNA here is from genome assembly GCF_036898095.1 of Palaemon carinicauda. NCBI lineage: Eukaryota > Metazoa > Arthropoda > Malacostraca > Decapoda > Palaemonidae > Palaemon > Palaemon carinicauda. Next base: position 94,349,232 of record NC_090728.1, read on the forward strand.
AAAAGGAACTTTGTTTTGAGGAGGAAATATCCTTTGATGTAGAGGTACAAGCCTACATTATAGGATAAAGTACTGTCTCAGTTGGAAGGATCAAGTAGATGGACTGTGAGAAATGGAGAGAAAAAGGAACTTTGTTTTGAGGAGGAAATATCTTTTGATGTAGAAGTACAAGCCTACATTATGGGATAAAGTACTGTCTCAGTTGGAAGGATCAAAGAGTTTGACTATGGAGGATGGACAGAAAAAGGAACTTTGTTTTGAGGAGGAAATATCCTTTGATGTAGAGGTACAAGCCTACATTTAAGGATAAAGTACCATCTAAGTTGGAAGGATCAAGTAGTTGGACTATGGAAGATGGACGGAAAAGGGAACTTTGTTTTGAGGAGGAAATATCCTTCGATGTAGATGTACAAGCCTACATTATAGGATAAAGTACTGTCTCAGTTGGAAGGATCAAGTAGATGGACTGTGAAAAATGGAGAGAAAAATTAACTTTGTTTTGTGGAGGAAATATCCTTTGATGTAGAAGTACAAGCCTACATTATAGGATAAAGTACTGTCTTAGTTGGAAGGATCAAGTAGTTGGACTATGGAATATGAACAGAAAAAGAAACTTAGTTTTGAGAAGGAAATATCCTTTGATGTAGAGGTACAAGCCTACATTATAGGATAAAGTACTGGCTCAGTTGGAAGGATCAAGTAGTTGGACTATGGAAGATGGACAGAAAAAGGAAATTTGTTTTGAGGAGGAAATATCCTTCGATGTAGAGGTACAAGCCTACATCAAGGGATAAAGTACTGGCTCAGTTGGAAGAATCAAGTATTTGGATTATGGAAGATGGAGAGAAAAGGGAACTTTGTTTTGAGAAGGAAATATCCTTTGATGTAGTGGTACAGGCCTACATTATAGGATAAAGTACTGGCTCAGTTGGAATGATCAAGTAGTTGGACTATGGAAGATGGACAGAAAAAGGAACTTTGTTTTGAGGAGGAAATATCCTTTGATGTAGTGGTACAAGCCTACATTATAGGATAAAGTACTGTCTCAGTTGGAAGGATCATGTACTTGGACTCTGGAAGATGGACAGAAAAAGGAACTTTGTTTTGAGGAGGAAATATCCTTTGATGTAGTGGTACACGTCTACATTATAGGATAAAGTACTGGCTCACTTGGAAGGATCAAGTAGTTGGACAATGGAAGATGGACAGAAAAGGGACCTTTGTTTTGAAAGGAAATATCCTTTGATGTAGAGGTACAGGCCTATATTATAGGATAAAATACTGGCTCAGTTGGAAGGATCAAGTAGTTGGACTATGGAAGATGGACAGAAAAAGGAACTTTGTTTTGAGGAGGAAATATCCTTTGATGTAGAGGTACAAGCCTACATTATAGGATAAAGTACTGGCTCAGTTGGAAGGATCAGGCAGTTGGACAATGGGAGATGGACAAAAAAGGGACCTTTGTTTTGAGGAGGAAATATCCTTTGATGTAGAGGTACAAGCCTACATTATAGGATAAAGTACTGACTCAGTTGGAAGGATCAAGTAGTTGGACTATGGAAGATGGACAAAAAAAGGAAATTTGTTTTGAGGAGGAAATATCCTTTGATGTAGAGGTAAAACCTACATTATAGAATAAAGTACTGGCTCAGTTCAAGTAGTTGGATTATGGAAGATGGACAGAAAAGGGAACTTTGTTTTGAGGAGGAAATATCCTTTGATGAAGTGGTACAAGCCTACATTATAGGATTAAGTACTGTCTCAGTTCGAAGGATCAAGTAGTTTGACTATGGAAGATGGACAGAAAAAGGAACTTTGTTTTGAGGAGGAAATATCCTTTGATGTAGAGGTACAAGCCTACATTATAGGATAAAGTACTGACTCAGTTGGAAGGATCAAGTAGTTGGACTATGGAAGATGGACAAAAAAAGGAAATTTGTTTTGAGGAGGAAATATCCTTTGATGTAGAGGTAAAACCTACATTATAGAATAAAGTACTGGCTCAGTTCAAGTAGTTGGATTATGGAAGATGGACAGAAAAGGGAACTTTGTTTTGAGGAGGAAATATCCTTTGATGAAGTGGTACAAGCCTACATTATAGGATTAAGTACTGTCTCAGTTCGAAGGATCAAGTAGTTTGACTATGGAAGATGGACAGAAAAAGGAACTTTGTTTTGAGGAGGAAATATCCTTTGATGTAGAGGTACAAGCCTACATTATAGGATAAAGTACTGTCTTGGTTAGAAGGATCAAGTAGTTGACCTATGGAGGATGGACAGAAAAAGGAACTTTGTTTTGAGGAGGAAATATCCTTTGATGTATTGGTACAGGCCTACATTATGGGATAAAGTACTGGCTCAGTTGGAAGGATCAAGTAGTTGGACTATGGAAGATGGACAGAAAAAGGAACTTTGTTTTGAGGAGGAAATATCCTTTGATGTAGTGGTACAGGCCTACATTATAGGATAAAGTACTGTCTCAGTTGGAAGGATCATGTACTTGGACTCTGGAAGATGGAGAGAAAAAGGAACTTTGTTTTGAGGAGGAAATATCCTTTGATGTAGTGGTACAGGCCTACATTATAGGATAAAGTACTGGCTCAGTTGGAACGATCAAGTAGTTGGACTATGGTAGATAGACAGAAAAAGGAAATTTGTTTTGAAAGGAAATATTCTTTGATGTAGTGGTACAGGCCTATATTATAGGATAAAGTACTGTCTCAGTTGGAAGGATCAAGTCGTTGGACTATGGATGATGAACAGAAAAAGAAACTTTGTTTTGAGAAGGAAATATCCTTTGATGTAAATGTACAAGCCTACATTATAGGATAAAGTACTGGCTCAGTTGGAAGGATCAAGTAGTTGGACTATGGAAGATGGACAGAAAAAGGTAATTTGTTTTGAGGAGGAAATATCCCTTGATGTAGTGGTACAAGCCTACATCAAAGGATAAAGTACTGGCTCAGTTGGAAGGATCAAGTAGTTGGCTTATGGAAGATGGAGAGAAAAGGGAACTTTGTTTTGAGGAGGAAATATCCTTTGATGTAGTGGTACAGGCCTATATTATAGGATAAAGTACTGTCTTATTTGGAAGGATCAAGTAGTTGGACTATGGGAGATGAACAGAAAAAGGAACTTTGTTTTGAGGAGGAAATATCCTTTGATGTGGAGGTACAAGCCTACATCAAAGGATAAAGTACTGTCTCAGTTGGAAGGATCATGTACTTGGACTCTGGAAGATAGACGGAAAAAGGAACTTTGTTTTGAGGAGGAAATATCCTTTGATGTAGTGGTACAGGCCTACATTATAGGATAAAGTACTGGCTCAGTTGGAAGGATCAAGTAGTTGGACTATGGAAGATGGACAGAAAAGGGAACTTTGTTTTGAAAGGTAATATCCTTTGATGTAGAGGTACAGGCCTATATTATTGGATAAAGTACTAGCTCAGTTGGAAGGATCAGGTAGTTGGACTATGGAAGATGGACAGAAAAAGGACCATTGTTTTGAGGAGGGAATATCCTTTGATATAGTGGTACAGGCCTACATTATAGGATAAAGTACTGTCTCAGTTGGAAGGATCATGTACTTGGACTCTGGAAGATAGACAGAAAAAGGAACTTTGTGTTGAGGAGGAAATATCCTTTGATGTAGTGGTACAGGCCTACATTATAGAATAAAGTACTGGCTCAGTTGGAAGGATCAAGTAGTTGGACTATGGAAGATGGACAGAAAAGGGAACTTTGTTTTGAAAGGAAATATCCTTTGATGTAGAGGTACAGGCCTATATTATAGGATAAAGTACTGGCTCAGTTGGAAGGATTAAGTAGTTGGACTATGGAAGATGGACAGAAAAAGGAACTTTGTTTTGAGGAGGAAATATCCTTTGATGTAGAGGTACAAGCCTACATTATAGGATAAAGTACTCTCTCAGTTGGAAGGATCAAGTAGTTGGACTATGGAAGATGGACAGAAAAAGGAAATTTGTTTTGAGGAGGAAATATCCTTTGATGTAGAGGTAAAGCCTACATTATAGGATAAAGTACAGGCTCAGTTCAAGTAGTTGGATTATGGAAGATGGACAGAGAAGGGAACTTTGTTTTGAGGAGGAAATATCCTTTGATGTAGTAGTACAGGCCTACATTATAGGATTAACTACTGTCTCAGTTGGAAGGATCAAGTAGTTGGACTATGGAAGATGGACGGAAAAAGGAACTTTGTTTTGAGGAGGAAATATCCTTTGGTTTAGAGGTACAAGCCTACATTATAGGATAAAGTACTGTCTTGGTTAGAAGGATCAAGTAGTTGACCTATGGAGGATGGACAGAAAAAGGAACTTTGTTTTGAGGAGGAAACATCCTTTGATGTAGTGGTACAGGCCTACATTATAGGATAAAGTACTTGCTCAGTTGGAAGAATCAAGTAGTTGGACTATGGAAGATGGACAGAAAAAGGAACTTTGTTTTGAGGAGGAAATATCCTTTGATGTTGTGGTACAGGCCTACATTATAGGATAAAGTACTGTCTCAGTTGGAAGGATCATGTACTTGGACTCTGGAAGATGGACAGAAAAAGGAACTTGGTTTTGAGGAGGAAATATCCTTTGATGTAGTGGTACAGGCCTACATTATAGGATAAAGTACTGGCTCAGTTGGAACGATCAAGTAGTTGGACTATGGAAGATGGACAGAAAAGGAAACTTTGTTTTGAGGAGGAAATATCCTTTGATGCAATGGTACAGGCCTACATTATAGGATAATGTACTGGCTCAGTTGGAAGGATCAAGTAGTTGGACTATGGAAGATGGACAGAAAAGGGAACTTTGTTTTGAAAGGAAATATCCTTTGATGTAGTGGTACAGGCCTATACTATAGGATAAAGTACTGGCTCAGTTGGAAGGATCAAGTAGTTTGACTATGGATGATGAACAGAAAAAGAAACTTTGTTTTGAGAAGGAAATATCCTTTGAGGTAGATGTACAAGCCTACATTATAGGATAAAGTACTGGCTCAGTTGGAAGGATCAAGTAGTTGGACTATGGAAGATGGACAGAAAAAGGAACTTTGTTTTGAGGAGGAAATATCCTTTGATGTAGTGGTACAAGCCTACATTATAGGATAAAGTACTGTCTCAGTTGGAAGGATCATGTACTTGGACTCTGGAAGATGGACAGAAAAAGGAACTTTGTTTTGAGGAGGAAATATCCTTTGATGTAGAGGTACAGGCCTACATTATAAGATAAAGTACTGGCTCAGTTGGAACGATCAAGTAGTTGGACTATGGAAGATGGACAGAAAAGGAAATTTTGTTTTGAGGAGGAAATATCCTTTGATGTAGTGGTACAGGCCTACATTATAGGATAAAGTACTGGCTCAGTTGGAACGATCAAGTAGTTGGACTATGGTAGATAGACAGAAAAAGGAAATTTGTTTTGAAAGGAAATATTCTTTGATGTAGTGGTACAGGCCTATATTATAGGATAAAGTACTGTCTCAGTTGGAAGGATCAAGTAGTTTGACTATGGATGATGAAGAGAAAAAGAAACTTTGTTTTGAGAAGGAAATATCCTTTGATGTAGATGTACAAGCCTACATTATAGGATAAAGTACTGGCTCAGTTGGAAGGATCAAGTAGTTGGACTATGGAAGATGGACAGAAAAAGGTAATTTGTTTTGAGGAGGAAATATCCCTTGATGTAGTGGTACAAGCCTACATCAAAGGATAAAGTATTGGCTCGGTTGGAAGGATCAAGTAGTTGGCTTATGGAAGATGGAGAGAAAAGGGAACTTTGTTTTGAGGAGGAAATATCCTTTGATGTAGTGGTACAGGCCTACATTATAGGATAAAGTACTGTCTTATTTGGAAGGATCAAGTAGTTGGACTATGGAAGATGAACAGAAAAAGGAATTTTGTTTTGAGGAGGAAATATCCTTTGATGTAGAGGTACAAGCCTACATCAAAGGATAAAGTACTGTCTCAGTTGGAAGGATCATGTACTTGGACTCTGGAAGATAGACGGAAAAAGGAACTTTGTTTTGAGGAGGAAATATCCTTTGATGTAGTGGTACAGGCCTACATTATAGAATAAAGTACTGGCTCAGTTGGAAGGATCAAGTAGTTGGACTATGGAAGATGGACAGAAAAGGGAACTTTGTTTTGGAAGGAAATATCCTTTGATGTAGAGGTACAGGCCTATATTATTGGATAAAGTACTAGCTCAGTTGGAAGGATTAAGTAGTTGGACTATGGAAGATGGACAGAAAAAGGAACTTTGTTTTGAGGAGGAAATATCCTTTGATGTAGAGGTACAAGCCTACATTATAGGATAAAGTACGGTCTCAGTTGGAAGGATCAAGTAGTTGGACTATGGAAGATGGACAGAAAAAGGAAATTTGTTTTGAGGAGGAAATATCCTTGGATGTAGTGGTACAAGCCTACATTATAGGATAAAGTACTGTCTCAGTTGGAAGGATCATGTACTTGGACTCTGGAAGATGGACAGAAAAAGGAACTTTGTTTTGAGGAGGAAATATCCTTTGATGTAGAGGTACAGGCCTACATTATAAGATAAAGTACTGGCTCAGTTGGAACGATCAAGTAGTTGGACTATGGAAGATGGACAGAAAAGGAAATTTTGTTTTGAGGAGGAAATATCCTTTGATGTAGTGGTACAGGCCTACATTATAGGATAAAGTACTGGCTCAGTTGGAACGATCAAGTAGTTGGACTATGGTAGATAGACAGAAAAAGGAAATTTGTTTTGAAAGGAAATATTCTTTGATGTAGTGGTACAGGCCTATATTATAGGATAAAGTACTGTCTCAGTTGGAAGGATCAAGTAGTTTGACTATGGATGATGAAGAGAAAAAGAAACTTTGTTTTGAGAAGGAAATATCCTTTGATGTAGATGTACAAGCCTACATTATAGGATAAAGTACTGGCTCAGTTGGAAGGATCAAGTAGTTGGACTATGGAAGATGGACAGAAAAAGGTAATTTGTTTTGAGGAGGAAATATCCCTTGATGTAGTGGTACAAGCCTACATCAAAGGATAAAGTATTGGCTCGGTTGGAAGGATCAAGTAGTTGGCTTATGGAAGATGGAGAGAAAAGGGAACTTTGTTTTGAGGAGGAAATATCCTTTGATGTAGTGGTACAGGCCTACATTATAGGATAAAGTACTGTCTTATTTGGAAGGATCAAGTAGTTGGACTATGGAAGATGAACAGAAAAAGGAATTTTGTTTTGAGGAGGAAATATCCTTTGATGTAGAGGTACAAGCCTACATCAAAGGATAAAGTACTGTCTCAGTTGGAAGGATCATGTACTTGGACTCTGGAAGATAGACGGAAAAAGGAACTTTGTTTTGAGGAGGAAATATCCTTTGATGTAGTGGTACAGGCCTACATTATAGAATAAAGTACTGGCTCAGTTGGAAGGATCAAGTAGTTGGACTATGGAAGATGGACAGAAAAGGGAACTTTGTTTTGGAAGGAAATATCCTTTGATGTAGAGGTACAGGCCTATATTATTGGATAAAGTACTAGCTCAGTTGGAAGGATTAAGTAGTTGGACTATGGAAGATGGACAGAAAAAGGAACTTTGTTTTGAGGAGGAAATATCCTTTGATGTAGAGGTACAAGCCTACATTATAGGATAAAGTACGGTCTCAGTTGGAAGGATCAAGTAGTTGGACTATGGAAGATGGACAGAAAAAGGAAATTTGTTTTGAGGAGGAAATATCCTTGGATGTAGAGGTAAAGCCTACATTATAAGATAAAGTACTGGCTCAGTTCAAGTAGTTGGATTATGGAAGATGGACAGAAAAGGAAACTTTGTTTTGAGGAGGAAATATCCTTTGATGTAGTAGTACAGGCCTACATTATAGGATTAAGTACTGTCTCAGTTGGAAGGATCAAGTAGTTGGACTATGGAAGATGGAAAGAAAAAGGAACTTTGTTTTGAGGAGGAAATATCCTTTGATGTAGTGGTACAAACCTACATTATAGGATAAAGTGCTGTCTTGGTTAGAAGGATCAAGTAGTTGACCTATGGAGGATGGACAGAAAAAGGAACTTTGTTTTGAGGAGGAAAAATCCTTTGATGTAGTGGTACAGGCATACATTATAGGATAAAGTACTTGCTCAGTTGGAAGGATCAAGTAGTTGGACTATGGAAGATGGACAGAAAAGGGAACTTTGTTTTGAGGAGGAAATATCCTTTGATGTTGTGGTACAGGCCTACATTATAGGATAAAGTACTGTCTCAGTTGGAAGGATCATGTACTTGGACTCTGGAAGATGGACAGAAAAAGGAACTTTGTTTTGAGGAGGAAATATCCTTTGATGTAGTGGTACAGGCCTACATTATAGGATAAAGTACGGGCTCAGTTGGAACGATCAAGTAGTTGGACTATGGAAGATGGACAGAAAAGGAAACTTTGTTTTGAGGAGGAAATATCCGTTGATGCAGTGGTACAGGCCTACATTATAGGATAATGTATGGCTCAGTTGGAAGGATCAAGTAGTTGGACTATGGAAGATGGACAGAAAAGGGAACTTTGTTTTGAAAGGAAATATCCTTTGATGTAGTGGTACAGGCCTATACTATAGGATAAAGTACTGGCTCAGTTGGAAGGATCAAGTAGTTGGACTATGGAAGATGGACAGAAAAAGAAACTTTGTTTTGAGGAGGAAATATCCTTTGATGTAGAGGTACAAGCCTACATTATAGGATAAAGTACAGGCTCAGTTGGAAGGATCAGGTAGTTGGACTATGGAAGATGGACAGAAAAAGGACCATTGTTTTGAGGAGGAAATATCCTTTGATGTAGTGTTACAGGCTTACATTATAGGACAAAGTACTGTCTCAGTTGGAAGGATCAAGTAGTTGGACTATGGAAGATGGACAGAAAAAGGACCTTATTTTTAAGGAGGAAATATCCTTTGATGTAGTGTTACAGTCCTACATTATAGGATAAAGTACTGGCTCAGTTGGAAGAATCAAGTAGTTGGACTTTGGAAGATGGACAGAAAAAGGAACTTTGTTTTGAGGAGGAAATATCCTTTGATGTAGTGGTACAAGCTTACATTATAGGATAAAGTACTGGCTCAGTTGGAAGGATCAAGTAGTTGGAGCATGGAAGATGGACAGAAAAAGGAACTTTGTTTTGAGAAGGAAATATCTTTTGATGGAGTGGTACAGGCCTACATTATAGGATAAAGTACTGGCTCAGTTGGAATGATCAAGTAGTTGGACAATGGAAGATGGACAGAAAAGGGAACTTTGTTTTGAGGAGGAAATATCCTTTGATGTAGTGGTACAAGCCTACATTATAGGATAAAGTACTGTCTTAGTTGGAAGGATCATGTACTTGGACTCTGTAAGATAGACGGAAAAAGGAACTTTGTTTTGAGGAGGAAATATCCTTTGATGTAGTGGTACAGGCCTACATTATAGGATAAAGTACTGGCTCAGTTGGAAGGATCAAGTAGTTGGACTATGGAAGATGGACAGAAAAGGGAACTTTGTTTTGAAAGGAAATATCCTTTGATGTACAGGTACAGGCCTATATTATAGGATAAAGTACTGGCTCAGTTGGAAGGATCAGGTAGTTGGACTATGGAAGATGGACAGAAAAAGAACCATTGTTTTGAGGAGGAAATATCCTTTGATGTAGTGGTACAGGCTTACATTATAGGATGAAGTACTGGCTCAGTTGGAAGGATCAAGTAGTTGGACTATGGAAGATGGGCAGAAAAAGGACCTTATTTTTGAGGAGGAAATATCCTTTGATGTAGTGTTACAGTCCTACATTATAGGATAAAGTACTGGCTCAGTTGGAAGAATCAAGTAGTTGGACTTTGGAAGATGGACAGAAAAAGGAACTTTGTTTTGAGGAGGAAATATCCTTTGATGTAGTGGTACAAGCTTACATTATAGGATAAAGTACTGGCTCAGTTGGAAGGATCAAGTAGTTGGACTATGGAAGATGGACAGAAAAAGGAACTTTGTTTTGAGGAGGAAATATCTTTTGATGGAGTGGTACAGGCCTACATTATAGGATAAAGTACTGGCTCAGTTGGAATGATCAAGTAGTTGGACTATGGAAGATGGACAGAAAGGGGAACTTTGTTTTGAGGAGGAAATATCCTTTGATGTAGTGGTACAAGCCTACATTATAGGATAAAGTACTGTCTCAGTTGGAAGGATCATGTACTTGGACTCTGGAAGATAGACGGAAAAAGGAACTTTGTTTTGAGGAGGATATATCCTTTGATGTAGTGGTACAAGCCTACATTATAGGATAAAATACTGGCTCAGTTGGAAGGATCAAGTAGTTGGACTATGGAAGATGGACAGAAAAGGGAACTTTGTTTTGAAAGGAAATATCCTTTGATGTAGAGGTACAGGCCTATATTATAGGATAAAGTACTGGCTCAGTTGGAAGGATCAGGTAGTTGGACTATGGAAGATGGACAGAAAAAGGACCATTGTTTTGAGGAGGAAATATCCTTTGCTGTAGTGGTACAGGCTTACATTATAGGATAAAGTACTGGCTCAGTTGGAAGGATCAAGTAGTTGGACTATGGAAGATGGGCAAAAAAAGGACCTTATTTTTGAGGAGGAAATATCCTCTGATGTAGTGTTACAGTCCTACATTATAGGATAAAGTACTGGCTCAGTTGGAAGAATCAAGTAGTTGGACTTTGGAAGATGGACAGAAAAAGGAACTTTGTTTTGAGGAGGAAATATCCTTTGATGTAGTGGTACAAGCTTACATTATAGGATAAAGTACTGGCTCAGTTGGAAGGATCAAGTAGTTGGACTATGGAAGATGGACAGAAACAGGAACTTTGTTTTGAGGAGGAAATATCTTTTGATGGAGTGGTACAGGCCTACATTATAGGATAAAGTACTGGCTCAGTTGGAATGATCAAGTAGTTGGACTATGGAAGATGGACAGAAAAGGGAACTTTGTTTTGAGGAGGAAATATCCTTTGATGTAGTGGTACAAGCCTACATTATAGGATAAAGTACTGTCTCAGTTGGAAGGATCATGTACTTGGACTCTGGAAGATAGACGGAAAAAGGAACTTTGTGTTGAGGAGGAAATATCCTTTGATGTAGTGGTACAGGCCTACATTATAGAATAAAGTACTGGCTCAGTTGGAAGGATCAAGTAGTTGGACTATGGAAGATGGACAGAAAAGGGAACTTTGTTTTGAAAGGAAATATCCTTTGATGTAGAGGTACAGGCCTATATTATAGGATAAAGTACTGGCTCAGTTGGAAGGATTAAGTAGTTGGACTATGGAAGATGGACAGAAAAAGGAACTTTGTTTTGAGGAGGAAATATCCTTTGATGTAGAGGTACAAGCCTACATTATAGGATAAAGTACTGGCTCAGTTGGAAGGATCAGGCAGTTGGACAATGGAAGATGGACAGAAAAGGGACCTTTGTTTTGAGGAGGAAATATCCTTTGATGTAGAGGTACAAGCCTACATTATAGGATAAAGTACTGTCTCAGTTGGAAGGATCAAGTAGTAGGACTATGTAAGATGGACAGAAAAAAGAAATTTGTTTTGAGGAGGAAATATCCTTTGATGTAGAGGTAAAGCCTACATTATAGGATAAAGTACTGGCTCAGTTCAAGTAGTTGGATTATGGAAGATGGACAGAAAAGGGAACTTTGTTTTGAGGAGGAAATATCCTTTGATGTAGTAGTACAGGCCTACATTATAGGATTAAGTACTGTCTCAGTTGGAAGGATCAAGTAGTTGGACTATGGAAGATGGACGGAAAAGGGAACTTTGTTTTGAGGAGGAAATATCCTTTGATGTAGAGGTACAAGCCTACATTATAGGATAAAGTACTGTCTTGGTTAGAAGGATCAAGTAGTTGACCTATGGAGGATGGACAGAAAAAGGAACTTTGTTTTGAGGAGCAAATATCCTTTGATGTAGTGGTACAGGCCTACATTATAGGATAAAGTACTCTCTCAGTTGGAAGGATCAAGTAGTTGGATTATGGAAGATGGACAGAAAAAGGAACTTTGTTTTGAGGAGGAAATATCCTTTGATGTTGTGGTACAGGCCTACATTATACGATAAAGTACTGTCTCAGTTGGAAGGATCATGTACTTGGACTCTGGAAGATGGAAAGAAAAAGGAACTTTGTTTTGAGGAGGAAATATCCTTTGATGTAGTGGTACAGGCCTACATTATAGGATAAAGTACTGGCTCAGTTGGAATGATCAAGTAGTTGGACTATGGAAGATGGACAGAAAAGGAAACTTTGTTTTGAGGAGGAAATATCCTTTGATGCAGTGGTACAGGCCTACATTATGGGATAATGTACTGGCTCAGTTGGAAGGATCAAGTAGTTGGATTATGGAAGATGGACAGAAAAAGGAACTTTGTTTTGAGGAGGAAATATCCTTTGATGTTGTGGTACAGGCCTATATTATACGATAAAGTACTGTCTCAGTTGGAAGGATCATGTACTTGGACTCTGGAAGATGGAAAGAAAAAGGAACTTTGTTTTGAGGAGGAAATATCCTTTGATGTAGTGGTACAGGCCTACATTATAGGATAAAGTACTGGCTCAGTTGGAATGATCAAGTAGTTGGACTATGGAAGATGGACAGAAAAGGAAACTTTGTTTTGAGGAGGAAATATCCTTTGATGCAGTGGTACAGGCCTACATTATGGGATAATGTACTGGCTCAGTTGGAAGGATCAAGTAGTTGGACTATGGAAGATGGACAGAAAAGGGAACTTTGTTTTGAAAGGAAATATCCTTTGATGTAGTGGTACAGGCCTATACTATAGGATAAAGTACTGGCTCAGTTGGAAGGACCAAGTAGTTGGACTTTGGAAGATGGACAGAAAAAGGAACTTTGTTTTGAGGAGGAAATATCCTTTGATGTAGAGGTACAAGCCTACATTATAGGATAAAGTACTGGCTCAGTTGGAAGGATCAGGTAGTTGGACTATGGAAGATGGACAGAAAAAGGACCATTGTTTTGAGGAGGAAATATCCTTTGATGTAGTGGTACAGGCTTACATTATAGGATAAAGTACTGGCTCAGTTGGAAGGATCAAGTAGTTGGACTATGGAAGATGGGCAAAAAAAGGACCTTATTTTTGAGGAGGAAATATCCTTTGATGTAGTGTTACAGTCCTACATTATAGGATAAAGTACTGGCTCAGTTGGAAGGATCAAGTAGTTGGACTTTGGAAGATGGACAGAAAAAGGAACTTTGTTTTGAGGAGGAAATATCCTTTGATGTAGTGGTACAAGCTTACATTATAGGATAAAGTACTGGCTCACTTGGAAGGATCAAGTAGTTGGACTATGGAAGATGGACAGAAAAAGGAACTTTGTTTTGAGGAGGAAATATCCTTTGATGTAGAGGTACAAGCCTACATTATAGGATAAAGTACTGGCTCAGTTGGAAGGATCAAGTAGTTGGACAATGGAAGATGGACAGAAAAAAGACCTTTATTTTGAGGAGGAAATATCCTTTGATGTAGAGGTACAAGCCTACATTATAGGATAAAGTACTGTCTCAGTTGGAAGGATCAAGTAGTTGGACTATGGAAGATGGACAGAAAAAGGAACTTTGTTTTGAGGAGGAAATATCCTTTGATGTAGAGGTACAAGCCTACATTATATGATAAAGTACTGGCTCAGCTGGAAGGATCAAGTAGTTGGACTGTGAAAGATGGAGAGAAAAATGAACTTTGTTTTGAGGAGGAAATATCCTTTGATGTAGTGGTAGAAGCCTACATTATAGGATAAAGTACTGTCTCAGTTGGAACGATCAAGTAGTTGGACTATGGAAGATGGACAGAAAAAGGAACTTTGTTTTGAGGAGGAAATATCCTTTGATATAGTGGCACAGGCCTACATTATAGGATAAAGTACTGGCTCAGTTGGAAGGATCAAGTAGTTGGACTATGGAAGATGGAAAGAAAAAGGAACTTGGTTTTTCAGGAGGAAATATTCTTTGATGTAGAAGTACAAGCCTACATCATATGATAAAGTACAGACTCAGTTGGAAGGATCAAGTGGCTGAACTTAGGAAGATAGAGAGAAAAAGGAACCTTTTTTTTTTTTTTTTTTTTTTTTTTGAGGAGAGAATATCCTTTCGATGTAGAAGTACAAGCCTACAATCTGAGAGTGGCACTCATCATTTCTTTCTTTTTCAAGAAAGAAATATAGTCTCTGTATTCGTTACGTGCATAATTCCATTGTCATGCTACATTCGTTTTACTGGTTAACTAATTTAGTCATTTATGAGGAATAAATGTCTATTAGAATGTATTGCGTCTGAATTCGCCTGACAATTGCATGTATAAAATGCCAGAGTTCTTTGACTTACTAAAGTAAGTATTCTTCATATAGTTGTATGCTCACAAACAATATATATAAGAGACACTGATATTGATTCATCAATATATACAAACTATGAGACTGTTTGTATATTCAATGTATACTTATGTTTGTTCATACAATATATGTTAACCTTGAGACCCCTTTTCTACTGTCTAGAATGGCTCTTCCCTGTAGGGGGCCAGGAAGCACTAACATTGTTTATGATTAGTGATGATGACGGATGACGGTGACGTCATTTGTCTCAATTGGTCCACATGACCATAGAAATTTTGTCCCAAGGTTAAGGCACTGATGAAAATCCACAGATACATTAATACTCTGGTATGCTTCCATCAGGACGACATGGCTTGAGCCAAAAAAAATGGATTTTGAAGCAAAGCGAAAAATCTATTTTTGGGTGAGATGGCCATGTCGTCCTGATGGACCCACCCTTCTTTTCTTATAAAAAAGATCTTCACAGTATCCCTCCTGAAGTACTGTATCTGTAGGACCATGCTCAAGGCTACAAGGTATGACCGCCATCTTGGATATGGCGCTGTTGTGATACTCAATAGTAGTATGAGCACTAGGGTAACCTTGATACGGCTCCCCTTCTATTCTGCCACTTTCCCCCTCGAAGCGTAAACGCTGTTAGGGGTGCAGATTGCTATGTGGCGTGTCAAGAATACGTCCTCTGATATTATGCGATATCCTTGATAGAAAATTTAAGGATATTTGCACCAGGAGTTAGAATTCTGGAGATCTAAAGGTAAAATTCTCTGGGAATATCACTGTAGTACATTTATCCCTTAGGAAGCTACTAATAGGAACTTCCATCAGAACGACATGGCCATCTCACCCAAAAATAGATTTTTCGCTTCGCTCAAAATCCGTTTCATTCGCCGCTAGGGCAAGAAAATCGTAAGATGTAGGTTGTTGGTTCTCAAGGCTGAAGCGCAAGCAGTCGACTTCTGGACCAGATTGAATAATGCTGGGTCCATCAGAGGGAACAGCTTCAGTTTCAGTTCTAGAACTAAAGGGAACCAGTTGCTTTTGGGCCGCTTGGGGGCCTCTACTGCTGCTGTTCTTCTGAAGGATCTTAGCTTGTCGAGGACTCTTAGCAGGAGGATGGTTGGTGGAAACAGGTAAATGTGGTTCCACTTGTTCCGTTTAAGGGACATAATGTCCATCGCCTCTGCTTGAGGGTCAATCTAAGGGGCTACATAACGAGGTAGTTTCTTGTTCTCATTGTGAAGAGGTCGGTCTGCAGTTCCGGGACTTTTTCCGAGGTGAAGGAGAATGGGTCTGCGTCTAGGGACCATTCTGTCTCAATGGGCTTTCACCTGTATAGAGCATCCGCCGTCACGTTGCGGAACCTTTGTAGGTGAACTGCTGATAAGTGCCATCCCTTCTTCCTTATCAGGTGGAAGGTGGCTAATATCACATGTCCTATGTGAGATGATCTCGAGCCTTGTCTATAACAATAAGGATAAGGATAGGGAAGTGGGGAATATGGGGAAAGGAAGAGTACCCCTGGATACAATCTAGTTCATAGCCCGACGGCAGGTACTTGGGATGGGAAAGAATATGGAAAAAGGGAGAAAGAGAAGTACAGGAGAAGAATAAAAGAGAGGGGCAGACCCTCTTGCGATGTTAGGGATTTTTATCTAATTATGTTATGTGGTACAATTAATGAGCCTTGTCTATTTAGACATTTTACTATCCCTTCGATGTTCAGGGCCAATCTGATGTGGATTGTTCTGCGAGGAGATAGTCTCTTCAACGGCAGGTAAACTGTCAGAGCTTCCTAAACGTCAATATGAAAGATTTTGAACTGGTACGACCAATTCTTTTGCACTTTTCTCTCGTGAGAATGGCCACTTTATCCTTTCGAGAAGGAGTGTACCTCCACTGATGGTTGTGGTGGTTGCAGGGGAATTGTTCGTACTAGGCTCTTGGCTGTTGACCACGGCCTTAACAGCGTGCACAATAGGGTCGGGGCCAATCTTGGTTGTTCTCTTCAAGCTTTTGATGCGTATCTTTTCCAGACTCTTGACGCATCGTTTAGGCGTGCCCTTAGCACTGGGTCTGTCACTACCGCAAACTAGAGAAAGTGCGATACTCTTTCCTATTGGCGTTCTGGAATCCTCTTGTGATGGATTAATCTCTTGACAGATCCCTTTATCTCTCTTCCCTTCTTGAATAGAATGGAGAGATGGTGTGACTTTAAGTCCCATTGGATTCCTAGCCATTGGAACTTCTGAGCTGGAGGAAGGCGAGACTTCTTGCGATTGATGTTAAAGCCCAGGTGTTCCAGAAACTGGATTACCTTGTTGGCTGCCTGCAGACAAGTAGTCTTGGATGCTGCCCATACTAGTCAATTGTCTAGATATGCTAGTAATTGAACTCCTTCGGAGTTTAGCTGCTAGATGATTGTGTCTGCCGGCTTCGTGAACATCCTTGGGGCTGTATTCAGTCCTAAGGACATTGCTCTGAAGAATCTTTTCTTCTGTAGCATGAATCCTAGGTAGGAGGAGAAAAGGGTGGCTCAATAGAAGATGCCAGTGAGCATCTGTTGGGTCTATTGAGGCTGTGTTTGCTCCTTTTGGTAGAAGGGTCTTTATGTGTTGCCAAGTAAGCATCTGGAACTTGTTGTTCTCGATGAACTTGTTGAGTGGAGCCAAGTCTAGAATGACTCTGAGTTTGTCTGAGTCTTTCTTGGGAATACAAAACAGCCTTCTCTGGAATTTGATGGACTTCGCTTTCCTTCTTACCTTCTTATTCAAGAGTTCTGAGGTATATTCTTCTCACGAGGGGGTGGAGTGTTAGAAGAATTTTGGAAAACGAGTTGGAATTCTGTTCCATTTCCACCCGAGTCCATTCGTTAATAGGCTGTGGGCCCAGGGATCGAAGGTCCCACGATCCCGACAGTGATACGGTCTGCCTCCTACCTGGATTTGTTTTCGTGACCACGTCCTACTCTGCCCCGGGAGGAGTTAT
Source organism: Palaemon carinicauda (assembly GCF_036898095.1). NCBI lineage: Eukaryota > Metazoa > Arthropoda > Malacostraca > Decapoda > Palaemonidae > Palaemon > Palaemon carinicauda. The sequence goes on from NC_090728.1 coordinate 94,366,610, forward strand.
CTCCGGGTGAACTTCTCTTCAGGCCATTTCCTTTTTGACTTAAGGTGAAAGGAAGTCGATTGCTTCACAATGTTGGGGTTAAACATTGGCGACTGAGCCACCAGTTGTTGAGGGACCATCTGGAAAGTGGCTTGAGGCTTCGTGGTCGTAGTCACGGGAGAAAGTTGTGCAGATCTGCATGGTCTCCTTGCCTTTTTATCTTTTAGGCTGGGGACCTCCGTCCTAGGAAGATTTCCTCTTAGAGCTCATGCCCCACTTTTGGAGAAGGTTCCCGTTCTCCGTGGTTGTTCTGGCTATGCTCTCTTGGACCAGTTCCTGTGGGAAAAAGGTCTTTACCCCAGATATTCGAGGTTATCAGTTTCCTCGGTTCGTGTCTTATGGTTGCTGAGGTCAAAACGGACTCTCTGCAGGCTTTCCACGCTCTGAGGAAAGCATATTAGTCTTTCACAAGGGTACCCATGTGGGACTTAGCCAGGAAAATTATCCTTTCTGGGGCGTTCTGTAGACCTGCACTCATTTCCAGGCAGTTCTGATGAGAAAGGGAGGCCGCTAGTCTCTCTTTTGTCTCCTGTTCCCTCCTCAGAAGATGGTCTGGCAACTTCGGAAGGTTCTCATTGAACTGCTGGCCTGCTATCTCTGGATCCAACTTAGAGACGGAGAAGGTTAGACGGACATCCTTCCACTTCTCCTCACAGGCAGGTAGTGCTAGAGAGAATGGTTTGCATTCCTCTACGGTTGGGCTAGAATTGCCCTTGTCGACTGCCTTGATGGCAAAGTCTAGTGCTTTCTCTGAACAGGGTAAAGAGATGGAGGAAGGAGCAAGAAACGTGGGATATCTCTTGCTCAGTGCTGAGACTTTGGAGTTGGTGTGCCCGGTTCCTTTGAAGGTTTTTAGGATGATGGCTTGCGCCTTGCCATGTTCAAGGACAATGACCTCTTTGGGTACCGTTTCCTCACAGGTTGCATGTTTATCCCACAGTCTCATGTAGCATTCTGGGTAAACTGAAAAGTTAGGCCAGAATTCAAGATCTTCAATAAGTTTGGTCCCCAACTTCTCTGAGACGAATAGTTTCCCATTCATCATAGGCATATGTTCCGTATACCTCCAGGGGTTGGTTTTGGAGCGGTGAGAGAAATTCAGCACCTTAAGGAGCTTCTTAGTACAGCTCTTGGTAGGTCCTGGGCGATCCATCCTCTCTTGCAATAGTATCTGTTGCAGTCTGAGTGATTCTCTCATCGTCTCTTGTACCTTTTACAACTCCATTATCCATTGAATTGAAGTGAGGATCTCTTCATTCATGACGGCCTATGCCGGTGGTTATGGAGTTGGGATTGAAGAGGTTGACGGCATACGTTGGTATGCCGTCCCGGCAAACTTTGGGTCTTCAGTTGCCGTTGAAACGGATCCTTCTTCCTCCGCTTGTGGATGTTCCACGTCTTTTTCAGGGCCTTCTCAGTGTCAATGAACACTTCTGACGTCCTTTCTTGAAGGATGTCCATACCTTCTAGTGCCTTGTCTATGTCCACATCTATCTTCATTTGTATGAGGGGGGACTGGACCTGTTCCTGGGGCACCACCGCGTTAGGTAGAGCCTTGAGGAACAGTAGGTACCTTAGGGAGTCTTCGAGTAAGTACAGTCCCTTGAAAATTCTTTTGGAATCTACTTACCCATTAGCGAAGGGTCTCCCTCGCTGTATCTCTAATCTCCATGTAGACTGAGGGAGCTTCTCCAAAAACGTTGGGTAGCAGGGTCGAACAGGTGGGATAACCCTTCGGGTCCCAATACTTAAGAACTCCCGACACGATGCTGCAGGGGTCATGAGTCCTGCACTTCGTGTAGCCACAAGAGTCTTTGTCTTTGTGGTTGCAGGCTAAGTCTGCGCACTTCTACATTGGCTCCTCCTATAAAGAAAAAGGGGCTCAATGAGTATATAGTTTTTTATATCATTGATATAAAAGCATACAAATTTATGAACAATAGTAATTACTATTGTTTATGGTAGCTTTGGATAGTAAGCTGGAAAGGAAATAGAAAAGACACATATCTACGCTTCCTACCTCAATCAATTACTGAGACCTCCGTCAATAATATTATTTTAGGTTCCTTGTTAGGAAGAATACAGGGTGGAGGAAACTCTAATACTTAGTGTTAGGGTTAGTAAGTGTTAGTATAACTATCCACCTGTAATATATTAATATTTGTCGGTGATTTATTTCGGTCCCGATGATCAAAGGATTCATCTGGGTGTTGAGGGATTACTCTACCTCAACATGATATCGTGGTCCCAACAATAGACTGTGATAGGAAACGTAGAATATGTTAGAAATTAAATGTACTACTGTATATTCTATATACTGTAGTCCAGCCAGCATACTACCGGGGTTAGGTTAGTACCTGGTGGCACTAACTGATAGAGAGAGACAAAGTATTAAGGCAGGAGAGTTTCCTATTGTTATGGTTTAGCACAACAGCTGGAAGTGTAGGAGGACTGTCATGCCGCCTACTGTCTCCTTGCCAGAATGAGAATTCTAATGGAAGGGATAAGAATCCATGTGATTCTAGCTTCCATCCATCCACAAAAGGCCTGCCGCCAGCTGTACAGCCAGCGGCAAAATTTGTGGATGGCAGACCAAGGGAAGCCTGAAGACTTCTCAAAAGTAAGTTGGGTTTCCCACCGGCAGCCGTCAGGGCCGGCTCAATCTTTCCCCCCGGGACAATCACTTCCGGTGAAGGAAGGACATAAGGGGGAAGGTGACTGAGGCGGCTGCCTAACCACCGCCGGTAGGTGTCCTGGCCGGCAACGCAGTCAACTTGGCAAGCCGGGATGACTGTCTGAGTACCGGTGAAAGAATGTTGTGACGGCTAGGCCGACACTATCTAAATAAAATATATATACATATATACATATATATATAGGTTGTAGGGTTCACAGGGAAGAAAGGTGGTGGTAGGTATGCCGCCTACCTTCGATCGTGACCTAAGGAAGCATAGCTTCCATTGCCAATGACGTCGTGGGCAGCAGAGGAACAAAGATTCCCCTGCTGGCGACATCGTCGGCTGCAAGACAGAGGGTACCCAGAATTGCCGTCTAACGCCAATGCCGGAATACTCGGCGGCGATGGGGAAAGCCGGCGGTGGCTCAGGGAGGGAGGAAGAGTTTAGCCTCTTTTCTCTAAAAGAGAGTATAAATCGAACCTTATCCATAAATTCTAGGGGATATATGTCCCCATCCGAATTAATAAGGAACAATAGGGCGAGGTTAAACATTTGGAATTACTTTACTAACATATATATATACGAGTTAGGCTAGCCTAACTTTGGTAGGAACCACGGCCATAGTTGTTACCGCCGGGGCCCCCACTGTATACGAAAGTAAAGCTACATATTAGGAAGAGAAATGATAATCTATTTGTATGCACAATCTTCACTTGTATAATTTGCCAAACTAGCTGATATTATAGCTAAATACCGGGAAAGTCACCCTACTAGCTAAATAAAATGCAACAATAATGGCGACAGCAGTCGTAAAAATGGCCGCCTCCGGTCGTGGCAATGCTCAACCTAACACATTTAAATTATTGGAATTTAACTGTGAGATGGGAGCCAAAATATATACATAGGAAAGAATTAATACTCGACTTTCCAATGAATGAAGATGCCGGAGATTGCATGATTAATATTCCGATAACTTGCGATAACATTGGGTAAACACTAGTCATATCGGCTACAAGTAAAGGAATGGAGGCCGGTAGTAGTGCGGATAGGAGGTTCACCGGGTACCTAGATCGGCAGCCCCTTCTTTCGCCACTCTTCTCCCTCAAAGAGTTAAGTCTATTCGGGGTAAGATTGCTATGTGTCGTATCTAAAAATACGTCCCCTGATTTTATGCGACATCCTTAAAGTTATATTATGGATGAATCGTGCCAGGAGTTAGAGTTCTGGAAACCAGCTGTTTATTTCTCTGGGAGTATGTATCACTGTAGCAAATATCCCTTAGAAAGGCTACCTAAAGGAACCTTCCATCAGGTCGACATGGACAACCCAATATATATATATATATATATATATATATATATATATATATATATATATATATATATATATATATATATATATACATATATACATATATATCCATATATAATGGATTTTGAGCGAAGCAAAAAATCTATTTTTGGGTGAGATGGCCATGACGTCCTAATGGAAGGTTCCTTTAGTAGCTTCCCAAGGGTATATATGACTATAGTGATATTCCCAGAGAATAAAACCAAAGGTTTCACAGAATTCTAACCTCTGGCACGAGTACCCTTAAGATTACTCTCAAGGGTATCGTATATAATCAGGGGACGTATTCTTGACACGCCACATGGCAATCTGCACCCCAAATAGCCTTTACGCTTCGAGGGGGATACGTGGCAGAATTAGAAGGGTAGCTGCAATAGAGGTTACCCTGGTTCCCCTACTACTATCGTATCACAACCGCGCCAACTCCCTCTGGCGGTCATTCCTTGTAGCGTTGAGCATGGTGCTACAGATACAGTAGTTCAGGGAGGGAAACTGTGAAGATCTTTTCATAGAAAAGAAGGGTGGGTCCATCAGGACATCAAGGCCATCTCACCCAAAAATTGATTTGCTCAAGCCATGACGTCCTGATGGAAGCATACCAGAGAATTAATGTATCTGTGGATTTTCATCAGTGCCTTAACCTTGGGACAATATTTCTACGGCCAAAAGGGCCAATTGAGACAAATGACGTTACCGTTATCCATCATTATCACTAAGCAAAACAATGTTAGTGCTTCCTGCCCCCTGCAGGGAAGAGTCATTTTTAGACGTTAGAAAAGGGGCCTCAAGGTAGTATATATTGTATGAACAAACATAAGTATACACTGAGAATACAAACGGTCTCAAGGCTTGTATATATTGCGGAACCAATATCAGTGTCCTCATCCGTTGTTTGTAAGCATACAATGATATGAGAAATACTTACATGAGTAAATCAAGGAACTCTGGCATCTTAAACATGCAATTGTTGGGCGAATAAGGACGCAACTGCATTTTAATAGACATTTATTCCTAATAAATGACTACATGCTAAATGAATGTAGCATGATAAGGAAATTATACAAGAGACATCCAAAGAAATTAATGTTCCCTTTTTTGAAAGGGGAAAATTGATGAGTGCCACTCTCAGACTGAAGAAAAGCTCTTTTAACAAGACTTTTCTTTATAATTTCTGTACATGAAATAGTCTAACAACACTGTGTACTATGTACACACGGCACTAGTGGTATCCGTATAATTTCACACTTGAGATTCTGAACAGATTTGGTGTTACCATGGCAACACTTATTCAAAGGGAGGTCAAACGAAAAAATGCTGACCCCTTCTCCTTTTAATTGATAGTCCCAATCAATTTACTGTTCATCGCAGAGCTAGACGACAGGGTCCAAAATACCACTTGCCACTACCACATAATGCTTCAATCCATAGACTTGCTTAGCATAGTGTCTGTAAGACACACTGAACAACCTCAGATCAGTAAATGAGCGAAGAGGCTGAAGTCCACACACTGAAAGGTTCAGTGATGAAGCAACTTTTCTCAGATCTTTATCTGCAGGAGTACTTTCAGGATCCGCTCCGTGAATAAGGTAGGTGAGCTTCGCCAACAGTTATAGGGATAGTTTGATCCAAGGTTTTCTCCTGTAAAGAGCTGTTTCTCCTGAAGTCTGAAGTTCTATGAAGATAGACCTTAGACACTCTAGCAGACCTAGAGAGACATCTTTCTTCAGAGGGCAGATTCTTAGTGAGAAAGGTTGGATCAGGAAAGAGATGCAGTTCTCCCACTTAATGTGGCCCTCATCCCCAGATAGTGCCCTTATTTCACTAACTCTAGCCCCAGAGGCTATAGCGAACCGAAAAATAACCTTTTAGGTTAGATCCTTGAGGGAACAATCCTCATTGTTCACAGGTGAGGCATAATGTAGGACCTTGTCCAAAGACCATGAGATGGGCTTTAGTGGCGCTGCAGGCCTAAGCCTGCACATGTTTTCGGAATTTTATTAAAGATTTCATTCGTCAGATCCGTTTAAAGGGCATATAGAAGAGGTCTAGTCGGGGCTGACTTGCCCATAGATATTGGACCATGGATCCAAAGATCCAATCAAGTGACCTCTCTCGCAAGGTCAGCCCTACCCTTGGTGCTTACTCAAGGGTTTATATGGGGACAAGGCCGAAGAACTAGACTTCTCATAGTATCCAAGGATACACTGCCTCCTTTCTCAAAGGCCATCGTGCTGTTGGCCGCCAGACCTTGAATATAGGGGTGGACAGAGAAGGACAGGCAGAAGATCGTGAGATTGCTTTCGGTCCCTATTGCTTTACAAAGCAACTTACTTTTCCCAAGAAGACTCGTATTGTCTTCTAGTTGACTAGACTTGTATTCTTCAAGGAATTCTATTTTGCCTATTGAGATCCCAGTCTTTTTCCTAATCGTTAAGGGCAAGGAATTCATAAGATGAAGGGATCAGGTGTACTGTGATAAATCAAAGGCAGAAAACTTCTGAACCTCCTGGATAATCCTAGGTGCATAACTAGGACCAGCCTCAGCCTCAGTTCCTTCATTACAGGGAACGGGGTGTTCTTGGGCTACCTGGGAGCCAACAGAGCCCCTCTTCCCTGGAAGGGTCTCAGCATGTAGAGGGCCTTCCGGAGGAAATTTGATGGGCTAAACAGGAATTCCTAAGTCCATCACTTCTATTCTAGAGACATGATGTCTGTTACCTCCACTAGAGGATCCTCGTATGGGGCTATATATCGAGATAGTATCTTGATGACGCTTGTGATGAAGAGAACGATCTGCAGCTCGGGGACTTGTTCCCATCTGGGAGGGAATGGGTCTGCATCCGTGTACCATTCCAACTCTATTGGGTTGAACCCGAGAAGAGCATCCGCTGTCACCTTGCGGATCATTTATAAACGAGCTGCTGATAGGCGCCATTCCCTTAAGGAAGGGATGGCTAACATTCGCTAATGAAATGAGATGTCCCTTATCCTCGACAGTTTCGACGCCTCATTATCGCTTCGATGCCCCAGATCAGCCTGAGGAGGTCTGATCTATGTGGAGAGAGTTTCTCCAACCATTACAGGGCTAAATTGGCCTACGGGTCCGTGGCCTTTGGTCATTGTAGGGTAAGCGAAGAGGGAATGACCATCATTGGTCCTATTAGATCTCTTCGAGCGTTTGATGCATATCTTCTCCAGCCTCTTAATGCATCTTACAGCTGTGCACATAGCACTGGGTCTGTCATTATCGTGAACTGGAGAGAGTTCAAAACTCCTCCCTGTTAGCGTCATGGAATCCTGACTGATTACAATAGTCTCTTGACAGACCTTGCAATCTCCTTTTACATCCCCAAGGGAAAGGAGCGCTAGGGTGACCACAGATTTCAATGATATTTTAAAAACATTGAAGCCCCTGAGCTGGAGAGAATCGAGACTTCTTGAAGTTATTTTGCATCCCCGATGTTCCGGGGCCGGATCATCTCCATGGATGCTCATAGACAGTCGTTTTGGGTGCTGCCCACCCCAGCCTGTCGTCCAGGGCCATTGTTGCCTGAACTCTTTCTAGACTTGGTTTTGCTTGACTGTGTCTGCTAATTCCGTGAAGATCCTAGGACTGAATCTAGTCCAACGAGAATCTTGTCTAGGATATATGTTATCTTCTGTAACTTGGATCCTAGGTAGGAGGGGAGGGGGTGACTGACTGGAAGTTGCCGATAGACATCTTTCAGGTCTGGCCAAACTGTCAACACCCCTTACTGAATAAGGTCCTTATGTTCAGAAGGATTAACATTCTGAACTTGCTGTTTTATTGGAACTTGTTGAGTGGTGCCAAGTCCAGAATGACTCAGAGTTTTCTTGAGTCCTTCACGTGAACACTAAACAGCCTTCCTTGAAAATTGATGGACTCTACTTTCCTTACCGCTAGTATGCTCTAGAGCTCTAAGATACACCCTTCCAGGGGATTTGGAATGTAGGAGGAGTTGAGGAAAGGATGGTGGAAGTATGTCCATTTCCATTCTAGTCTCGTCTTGGTTAGGCCTTGGACCCAAGGATCAAAGGTCCAGCGATCCAGGAGGAACTTCCCTCCTACCAGAAGCGTCTGTTTGCTTAACAATATCAGGTGTGCATATCTGACTGTCTGTGGAACAACGGTCATTGTAACTGTGGGATGCTGTTTAACATCCCAAGGAGAACTAAGAAACCTTCCCGTCCTCCTTTTAGGTCATACCTGACCGTTTGTCTGTATCAGCTTCTCAGTGTTTCACTGTAATAGAAGATTCCTTTCTATTGTATAAAGCTTAGGATAAGTACGCTGGAAAACAATAGGAGAGACACATACGTGTGAATCCTTCCAGCCAACTGCTGCGGCCCTCCTAATTATTGATTCTAGTGCATCCCCTTTTAAGAAGGGCCCGATGGAAGATTCTAGCCCATAAGGATAGAGTAGCGTAAGCAGTGCCTACATCCAGGGAATTATTAATGAGAATCAAAGAGGCTGACGAAGAGTCAGCGTAAGGAAAAAATGGGGGAGGGAAGTGTATCCCCCAAATCAGGTAGGTCTCAGCAAGAGATTGTGCTCAGAAGCACAGCGTACTGGAAAACCATTCTATTGTATGGTTATGTACCAAAGATTTCTGTCTGTGATATGGTCCTATACTACAGATGTACAGGGTATTGTATACACCTATACAATTGGCATATTAACGTTAAGGCTAGTACTTGGGGGTAAGTTAACTGGCGCAGTACTTCAGTACCGATATGGCTAGCAGTTCTCCGGCATGTCAGTGACTTGTCGGCTGTCAGCGGGTCGCTGACAGAAGTCACACCATCCTAGCCAGTATTCGATGTGACTGGGTAGTGGTGAAAACTATACGCATAGTCAGCAGCCTTCTGAACCATTGGCGACCCCTCGGGCTGTCGGCAGTCCGCTGGTTATCGGCGGGCTGCCGATTGAAGGCATACCAACTCAGCTATTGACTGGGTGGTGACCAAGGGCACATACTGCCGGCTCTCGGCGGCGGAGTCAGATGTGACAGTGAATCAATGACTGCCATTGTTGTTATCACTACAAGGTGTGGCCTGATTGTAATGTCTCTGCCTGGTGTTTGCCAGTCGGGGGTTCGAGTCTTGCTCAGATTCATTAGTGCCGTTAGTATCTGCAACCTTACCATCCTTGTGAGGTAAGGTTGGGGGGTAAGGGGAGCTTGAAGACTTAAAACCTTTAAAAGGAACACTAAATTGCCAGTTATCGCAATGAATAAGTGAAATCTTCGGTTCAATTCCCGTAGAGTTTCCAAATTTTTGCGAGTTCGCAACTGAACCGCATTTTTTAGATAACTTCTGAAACCAAACCAACCGTAGTTCGACAACTTGAGACTGCCATCATGTATGCACTGGCAGCGAGAGGGGGTGGGGGGTACCCCCATCTTCACCTCCTCTACTCGAACTGGAGTGGAGAAAGGAGGGATAGGGGACAGGATGTCCTTTAGGAAGCTGTAAAATAGGTAGGTATGGTTTCGGAGAGATTTTAGAAATCTCACACCCAAAAGCTGTATACCAGATTCTATTAACTTGGGTTTTTTGAGACCTTCGACAGTAAGGTCTGGCCTACTTACAGGTCAGAGGGTCTCAGACAGGATTGGGGATTTGAAAATAATATTGCTGGGGGCATGAACCTGCGTGTATTATGTCCGTGAAAATACTCACTCTTATAACTGCAAAAGACTGCGATGCATCATCTGGTGTCCCTCCTGTAAGGAAAGGAAAACAGAAATGAGTATTCAATTGATTATCACACTGATAAACAATTTGCAAAAATCATCTTTTGACAAAAATAGCTTAGGACAGAAAGCTATAAAGAGATAGCGGGAGACACATATCCGTGTATCCCCTGCGAGCCAATGCTGTTACCTCCCCTCAGTATTAAGATAAGGAAATTCCCTCAACTGGGGAATTCCCGGTAAAAAGGGGGTCGAACACCTAGGTGTAAGGAAGTGTACAAAGCATTGTCCCCCCTTATACTTAACACTGTGAGGTAAGGAGGACTGATTTTACAATCAGAGTATCGAAGGAATGCCATTCTTTCGATATAGGAGCGGTACCAGCAGAAGCTCGCACAAGGGTACCCAAGATATGTTGATTAGAAAAGATAAAAGACATATATTTGTGTATCCCAACCAATCTATTTGCTGTGACCCCATACAATATTAAATCAGGGAGTTTTCTGATCAGGGAAACTCGGGGATAAGGGCTCTCCCCTTTAAGGGTTAGAGGTGTCACACCACCAGCCTTTTACGAAATTTAATATTGTAGGGTAAATGGAAACTGATTTCAAATCAGAATATTGACGAAATATTATTCTATCAATATAGGATTGGGTTCAGCAAATACCTGGGCAGGGATACCCAAGATATATTGGAAATAACTACTAGTATAATATATACGTTAGTTTTCCATCTGCCGTATATACTATACTGCAAATATACTGACTACCTGTATAGACATATACTGTAGTCCAGCCGGCATGTTGCCGGATTAGCTAGCTCTTGCCGGAGCATCTAGCATGCTAGTTAGGAGAGAGAGAGAGAGAGAGAGAGAGAAAGCATGGAGTGAAGGCTATCTATTACTGTGTATGTATACAGTTATAAAGGATGTAAAAGTCTAATTTTATTGCCTTTCTCCGAAAAGAAGGTTCAAATGGAAGGGGAGAATGTAACATTCAGGCTTCCATCTAGCCACAGTACTATGTATAGACATATATTGTAGTTCAGCCGGCATGTTGCCGGATTAGCTAGCTCTTGCCGGAGCATCTAGCATGCTAGTTAAGAGAGAGAGAGAGAAAGCATGGAGTGAAGGCTATCTATTACTGTGTATGTATACAGTAATAAAGGATGTAAAAGTCTAATTTTACTGCCTTTCTCCGAAAAGAAGGTTCAAATGGAAGGGGAGAATGTAACATTCAGGCTTCCATCTAGCCACAGTACTATTGCCGGCTTACCACTGTAGGCCAGCCTCTGGCAGCACTAGTACAGTTGGCATGCTACCGACTGAGTCAGTACCTATCTGTGCCGGTCTACTGCCGGCCAGAGCAACACGCCGACAACGGAAGTTGTGGCCAGCAGTTCAAGGGAGAACTGGAGAACCTTGGTGACAAAAGGGACCTCCCACCCACAGCCGTCATGGCCGCCGGAAGCCGGCAGTCGCCGACAGCCGGCAGTCGCCGACAGCCGTCAGCTGAGGAGAGGGGGTCTGGCCGGCTCTGGCAACCCACCGGCAGGATGCCGGCTCAGGAAAGACAATGGATCGGCCAACGTAAGAGAACAGGGGGGGGGGGGGGAAGGGTCCTATATGAGGTATGGGAGGGGCCGGCAATGTTGCCGTACCTACACACCTTGAAGAAACTCTGTTCAGGACTGGCACAACCCCAAGCGGCAGGAGAATCTTCTATTCTCCAGCTTAGGAGGTGCTAATACAGTTAAGGGGATGGCAGTCCATTCTGTTCCTCTCAACAAGGGAGAAACAGAGTTCCAATGCCAGCGCCATCCTAGGCCACAAGAGTATACTACTCTACAGCCTAGGGTCTGCGAGCATAGGACTAGTCTACTAGACCACAGGGAGAAGGTGGCGGCATCATGCAACCACTTCAGGTGTAATCTAGGGAGGGCTAGCCTCCTATGCTGGCAGCTCAGCCAGCAGGGGAATGCAATCACCCCGCCAACCGACTTCCGACAAAAGACTAAATACTCTGAGGTTCTGATCGAATCCCAAAACTTGCCGTCTGCTGTTAAGGGATGACAGAAAAACTCTAGGCTAGTCATGCCTGAATTCGAAATTCAAGGCCGACGCAGAGAGTTGTAGCCTAAGGCTACTCTCAGAGGGAAGAGAGATTACCCATAAATCTCTATTCGAGACTAGTAACGGCTAATATAATTCCAGGAGATATCAATCTCCAATGAATGATAACCGAAACACGAGGGTAACCGGGGAAAAGTCGAAAGTATATGTTGTCCAGGATGGGTTACCTAGACAAGGCGAGATCTCGGTTACCTAAAATCACCAAAACTCTGACATATACGATCGACACAGAAAAAGGGAAAATTATGCATATAAAACGGATTTTGAGCGAAGCGAAAAATCTATTTTTGGGTGAGGTAGCCATGTCGTCCTGATGGAAGTTCCTTCAAAGGTAGCTTCCTAGGTATATTTGACTACAGTGATATATCCCAGAGAATTTACTAAAGGTATCCAGAATTCTAACTCCTGGAGTGAATATCCCTTAAAATTTTAAAAAAGGATATCGCGTAATACCAGAGGACGTATTCTTGACATGTCTCATGGCTATCTACACCCCCAATAGCGCTTTCACTTCGAGGGGAAAGAGAGGCAAGAATAAGGAGAGTCGTTAAAGAGGCGACACTCCTACTGTACTGTAAATAGTGCAGCAAATCGCCACCGCGAGGTGCCACCGAGCCATTCTTTGTAGCTTTGTAGGTGTTGCAGATACAGTACCACAGGGAGGGATTCATTATCCTGTTGTCCAAAAGAGGGTGGGTCCATCAGGACGACATGGCTACCTCACCCAAAATAGATTTTTCGCTCCGCTCAAAATCCGTTTTTGGGGCTCAGGCCATGTCGTCGTGATGGAAGTTTACCAGAGCATTAATGTATCTGTGGATTTTCAGTAGTGCCGTTCATCTCGAGATAAATCTTTCCTTTTGGTCTTTTAGACCTAGAGACACTTGATGTTACCGTTATACATCAATCAGCTGATCATGAAATATGTCAGTGCTTCCTGCCCCCTACAGGGAAGAGTCTGGGCAGACTCAAGGAAAAAACACGAGGATTGTGAGTTCAAGGAAACAATCTAGCAAACAGTTTGTATATTAGTGTCATCATATACGTAAAGAATAATCTGTATTGGGATGGTATTGATCTGTGCAAGATACTGTACCTCCAAGGTCTGTCGATAAAGAGACGGACAGGTTTATATACGTGTAGGAAACCTTAAACAGTAAAATGAACAGTCTAGTACAATAAGATCTTACCTGTTTGCTTGGAACAATATGAATCTTAGTTCCGATATTTTCTTAAATATCAAGAGAGTCAAGGATGCTCTGACTTATACATACACTGGAATGTTTGGGGTGAAAGAGACGCGAAGATTCGTTCTATTGTTTATTACAAAAATAGAAATCATGGTTGCATTCAATTACATTTTACGCTGAACAATTCTGCATAAAAGCATAAACAGTAATAACAGAGATAAAATAGGTTTCACGTGAAAAGGAAACATTAGCCACTCTAAGGGAAATATAAAATTTCACTATACATTCTTTTGTTACTAGGAACACTGTGCATATAAGTATGCCTAGCACTTGTGTCAGTCTATTATGCTTAATGTCACCTGTGTAGAGAGAACAGTCTATAGTGTCATCACTAAACACAATAATCAACATGATATGCCTTACGAGTCTATCATGTACACCCTTCACTAAGGGTCCCAAATAGTGCACTGTTCTTTGCAGTAATCAAGCAGCAGGTTTTATTACACTGCCCGCCGCCACCACATGAAACTTAATTTCTTGTAATTGCTTCACGTAGTGCTTGAAGAAAACCCTGGAAGACTTCCATCCAGTATAAGCACAAAGGCTTTCAAACGACATCATCTGAAAGAAATTCAGAGACAAGGCAACTTTTCTCGGATCATGACCCGCGGGTGTACTGTCTGGATCCGCTCTGCGTATAAAATAGGTGATTTTCGCCCTTATCTGTTTCAAGGATAACGTTGAACCAGAAGTCTCTCCCCTGAAAAGCTGACCTCCCTTAAAGTCTGAAGTTCTACGAAGATAGACCTTTAGGCATTCCACTGGGCAGAGGGATGCTTCTTCCCTCAGAGGGCAGATTCTCCAGGGACCCTTCTCTTAGTGGGCAGCTCGTTCTTGGCGAGAAACGTCGGGTCCGGAAAGAGGTTCAGTTCTCCGTTGTCTGTGAAATGAATGTGGCCATCATCCCTCGAGAGGGCCACTATTTCGCTAACTCTGGTTCCCGAGGCTAGTGCAAATAAGAATATCACCTTTTGAGTCAAGTCTTTCAGCGAGCAATCCTCATTGTTCAGGGTTGATGGTAAATGAAGAACTTTGTCCAAAGACCATGAAATGGGCTTAGGAGGAGCTGCGGGCCAAACTTTAGCGCAGGCTTTAGGGATCTTGTTGAAGATTTCAATGGAAAAGTCTACCTGGAAGGCGTAAAGCATTGGTCTGGATAAGGCACATTTACATGTAGTAATCGTATTGGCAGCTAAACCTTGTTCATGAAGATGGATGAAGAAGGACAAACAGAAATCCATAGAAATCTCCTTAGGTTTCTTCGCCTTGACAAAGGCCACCCACTTCTTCCAGGAAGACTCATATTGTCTTCTTGTTGACTTTGACTTGTATTCTTCTAAGAAGTTAATACTCTCCCTAGAAATCCCGAACCGTTTCTTGACCGCTAAGGCGAGAAAATCATGAGATGAAGGTTCTGGGTTTTCACTGATGAAGCTGAGACAGTCGATTTCTGCACTTGCTGAGTCAGAACTGGGTCCGGCAACGGGATCAGCTTCAGGCGTAGTTCCGTTACCAGAGGGAACCAAACGCTGTTGTGCCACTGGGCCACTGTTGCTGCTGTCCCTCGAAAGGATCTCAGTTTGTCGAGGACTTTCAGCAGAAGGTTGGTTGGAGGGAATAGGTAGATCTTGGACCATCTGTTCCAATCTATGGACATTGCATCCATTGCTTCCGCTAGAGGATCCTCGTACGGGGCTACATACCGGGGTAGCTTCTTGTCGATCGTTGCGAAGAGGTCTATTTGCAGTCCTGGGACTTTGCGTAAGATGAAGGAGAATGATCTTGCGTCTAGGGACCATTCTGACTCTATCGGTTTGGTCCTGGATAGAGCGTCCGCTGTCACATTGCGGAACCCTTGAAGGTGGACTGCTGACAAGTGCCATCTCTTCTTCTCCACTAGGCGGAAAATGGCTAGTATCACTTGATTTATGTGAGGCGATCTCGAGCCCTGTCGGGTTAGGTATCTCATTATGACTTCGCTGTCTAGAACCAGATGGATGTGGATTGAGCAGCGGAGTTTAAGTTTCTTCAGGGAAACAAAAACTGCCATGGCTTCCAGGAAATTGATGTGGAAGGTTTTGAAGAGGGGAGACCAGGTTCCTTGGACTTTCCGATGATGAGAGTGACCTCCCCACCCTTCTTTCGTGTGAACGGTGACTGACGGTGGAGGCGGTTGTAAGGGAACCTTGTTCCTTAGGTTTTTGGCCTCCGACCATGGCTTGAGTAGGGATCACAGACGATTTGGTATCGGTCTTTGTAGATCTCTTCGAGCGTTTGATGCGTATTTTCTCCAAACTCCTGATGCATCTTTTAATTGTGCTCTCAATACTGGATCTGTCACTGAGGCGAACTGGAGAGACCCCAACACTCTCTCCTGTTGCCTTCTTGATATCCTTGTGGACCGAAGAAGGCTTTTGACAGATCCTGCTATCTCTTTCCTTTTCTTTGATGGAATGGAAAGGCAGTGTGACTGCAAGTTCCAGTGGATGCCCAGCCACTGAAACTTTTGAGCTGGAGACAGTCGAGATTTTTCCAAGTTGATCTTGAATCCCAAGTGTTCCAGGAACCGGGTCACTTCCTTGGAGGCTTGCCTGCACTCTTCTTCGGATGCTGCCCACACCAGCCAGTCGTCCAGGTAGGCTACCACCTGGATTCCTTTTAGGCGTAGTTGATGAATGATTGCATTCGCAAGCTTGGTGAATACCCTTGGAGCTATGTTCAGACAGAAGGGCATGGCTCTGAAAACCTACTGTCTTCTTTGTAGTTTGAATCCCAGGTAGGGGGAAACTTGACGGCTGATTGGAACGTACCAGTACGCATCCGTCATGTCTATGGAGACTGTGTATGCCCGTTTGGGCAACAGGGTCCTGATGTGTTGAAGCGTCAGCATTTTGAACTTGTAGTTCACTATGAACTTGTTGAGTGGTGACAAGTCCAGAATTACTCTGAGCTTTTCCGAGTCCTTCTTCGGAACACAAAATAGCCTTCCTTGGAATCTGACAGACTTCGCCTTCCGTATAACTCTTTTGTTCAAGAGTTCCTGAACATATTCTTCCAATATGGGGGTTGAGTGTTGGAAGAATTGAGGGAAGGTTGGTAGAGTTGAGCTCCAACTCCACCCCAGTCCGTTCTTGACTAGGCTGTGGGCCCAGGGATCGAAGGTCCAATGATCCCGGAAGAAGAAGAGTCTCCCTCCTACCGGTAGCATCTCACTTTGAGTGCTGGGTGGAGGATTTACCTCCTTGGCCACGTCCACCCTCGTTGCCCTTACCTCTGAAGGGGCGTCTGGAAGAACCTCGAAAGGAACCTCGAGACTTCGACCGAAAGGTCGTAGATTTCCTTTCAAACACTGGGGTGAACACTGGTGACTGAGTCGCCAGCGTTTGGGGCACCAGTTGGAAGGTGGTGGGTGGTTGTGCCACCGTCTGGGACACCGTGGCCACGGGAAGCTGTTGCTGTTGCTTAGGCCGAGAGGGCACTTTAGGTCGTTTTGGTTCATTCTTCGGCTGGGGACCCTCATCAGCTGAAGATTTTCTTTTAGAGGACAAGCCCCATTTAGAGAGAAGGTTTCTATTCTCAGTGGCGCCTTTGTCCACGACCTCTTTGACCACTTTGCTTGGGAAGAGGTCTTTTCCCCATATGTTAGAAGCTATCAGCTTCCTTGGTTTGTGTCTCACCGCAGCCGAGGCGAACAAGAACTCTCTGCAAGCCCTTAAGGCTTTAATAAAGTTGTACAGGTCTTTGGTGACTGTAGCCAAATGGGATTTGGTGAAGACCATGTACATGTCTGGGGTATCCGGGATGCTTGCCATTGTCTCCAGGCCAGTCTGCAGAGACAAGGAAGCAGCAAGACATTCTTCTGTCTCATGTTCCCTACACAGGAGAAAGTTTATGTACAATAATAAAATACAATAATAGACATAGATATGGTAAAAGATGGTGATGCAGAATCTGAAAGGGAAACAATCTTTTCCGTAATCACTAGTTCCTGAGGAACGCCAGTCTTTTAAATCATAATACACTTCATGTCCGAGAACATGTGGCACACGTGTACGAATCTAAATCGTTTCACCTTGGTAAAGGACAGTCCATTAGTTACACTAGGTGTCCCTTGAAATCACTATGTATCGCACTAGGGTCAACACCCGTTTGAGTTAAAGTCCCGAAAAACTCACTGTCCTACGCAGCACTAAACAGCAGGTTTCATCACGTTACCTGCTGCCACCACGAATCGCTTGACTTCTTGCACCTGCTTCGAATAGTGTTTGAAGAACACTCTAGGGGACTTCCAGCCTGTGAAGGATCGGAGGCTTTCGAAGTCCATTCCTTGGAAGAAATTTAGGGAAGAGGCGACTTTCCTGGGATCGTGACCTGCGGGTGTACTGTCAGGATCCGCTCTGCGAATGAAGTAGGTGATTTTCGCTCTAAGTTGTTTTAGTGACAGGTCGCTGCCCGACGTTTCTCCTTTGAAAAGCTGTCCTCCACCAAAGTCAGAAGTTCTTCGAAGATAGACCTTAAGACTCCCCACTGGGCATAGAGAGACATCTTCCTTCAGGGGGCAGATTCTCCAAGGGCCCCATCTTTTGGTGGGAAGTTCATTTTTAGCGAGAAACGTGGGGTCGGGGAAGACGGTAAGTTCCCGCGTGTCGGCGAACTGTATCTGGCCCTCTTCTCTTGATAATGCCACTATTTCACTGACTCTGGCTCCCGAGGTGAGAGCAAAAAGGAAGATTACTTTCTGAGTCAAATCTTTCAGAGGGCAAGAATCATTGTCCAGGCTAGAGGCAAAATGAAGCACCTTGTCCAGGGACCAGGTGATGGGTTTCGGTGGAGGTGCTAGACGGAGTCTAGCACACGCCTTCGGGAGTTTATTGAAGATTTCGTTGGATAAATCTATTTGAAAGGCGTATAGAAGTGGTCTGGTCAAGGCCGATTTGCAAGTGGAAATCGTATTGGCTGCTAAGCCTTGTCCATGAAGGTGAATAAAGAAGGACATGCAAAAATCAATGGAGATTTCCTTAGGATTTTTTGCCTTGACGAAGGATACCCACTTCTTCCAGGATGATTCATATTGCCTTCTGGTAGATTTTGTTTTATATTCCTCTTGGAAGTCTAAACTTTTCTTCGAGATCCCAAACCTTTTCTTCACGGCTAGGGAGAGAAAATCATGAGATGAAGATCCTTGACTTTCTTTGATGAAGCGAAGACAGTCGACTTCTGCACCTGTTGGGAGAGAACTGGGCCCGGCAGAGGGATCAGCTTGGGGTGTAGCTCCAGGACTAGGGGGAACCAATTGCTCCAGGGCTACTTGGGAGCCACTAGGGCTGCTGTCCCTTTGAAGGTTCTCAGTTTGGAGAGGACTTTCAGCAGATGGTTGGGTGGAGGGAACAGGTAAATCTTGGACCATCTGTTCCAGTCCAGGGACATATAGCCCACTGCTTCCGCTTTGGGGTCCTCGTAAGGGGCCACATATCGAGGAAGTTGCTTGTTGTCGCTCGTCGCGAAGAGGTCGATCCGTAGTTCCGGAACTTGACGGGAGATGAAGGAGAATGATCTTGCGTCTAGGGACCATTCCGACTCTATGGGGTTTGTCCTCGATAGAGCGTCCGCCGTCACGTTGCGGAATCCTTGTAGGTGAACTGCAGACAGGTGCCACTTCTTCCTGTCCGCGAGGCGGAAGATGGGTAGTAACACCTGATTTAGGTGGGGCGATCTCGAGCCCTGACAATTGAGACATCTGACTACCACCGAGCTGTCCAGAGTTAGACGGATGTGTATCGAAGGACGCGGGGATAATTTCTTCAGGGTGAGAAAAACCGCCATGGCCTCCAAGATGTTGATGTGAAACATCTTGAATAAGGTAGACCATGTTCCTTGAACTTGTCGCTGGAGGGAGTGGCCCTCCCAACCCTCCAGGGAAGTGTCCGTGTGGATGTTGAGCAACGGAGGTGGAGGTTGGAGAGGGATGGATCTTTTCAAGGTCCTTGCTTCTGACCACGGGCTGAGCAGGGAGCAAAGCCTGTTTGGTAGGGGTCTCTTGAGGTCTCTTTGAGCGACGGATGCGTTTCATCTCCAGACTCCTGATGCATCCTTTAGCTGTGCTCGAAGCACTGGGTTTGTCACTGAGGCAAACTGTAGTGAGCCAAGAACTTGCTCTTGCTGTCGTCTTGAGATCCGTTTGGATTTGAGAAGTCTTCTGACAGACCCTGCTATTTCTTTCCTTTTCTTTAATGGAATGGAAAGGCGGTGTGACTGAAGATCCCAATGGATTCCTAACCATTGGAACTTCTGAGCTGGAGCGAGGCGAGACTTCTTGGTGTTTATCTTGAAACCCAGATGTTCCAGGAATTGGGTTACTTTGCTGCAAGCTGTCAAACACCTTTCTGGCAAAGTCGACCAGACTAGCCAGTCGTCGAGGTAGGCCATCACTTGGACGCCCTGAAGGCGTAGCTGGTGGACGATCGTGTCTGCTAGCTTGGTGAAGATTCTCGGAGCCATGTTGAGCCCGAAGGGTATGGCTCTGAAGGTGTAGCTTCTTCGATTGAGCCGGAATCCTAGGTAGGAGGAAGCGTGGTGGTTCATTGGGATGTGCCAGTAGGCATCCGCCAGGTCTATTGAGACCGTGTAGGCCTTGCAACGCAGTAGGGCTCTTATTTGTTGAAGAGTCAGCATCTTGAATTTGTGGTTCACGATGAACTTGTTGAGGGGGGAGAAGTCCAGAATGACTCTGAGTTTGTCTGAGTCCTTCTTGGGAACACAAAACAGTCTTCCCTGGAACCTGGTTGACTTTACCCTCTTGATCACCTTCTTGTTCAAGAGCTCTAGGACATATTCTTCCAAGAGGGGGGTTGATGGCTGGAAGAATTGGTGGAAGGTTGGAAGTGGTTGCGTCCAGCTCCAACCTGGTCCCTTCTTGATGATGCTGTGTGCCCAAGGATCGAAGGTCCAGCGATCCTGAAAGAGGCGGAGTCTTCCTCCCACTGGAAGCACTTCATTGCTTCTGGTTTCCCGAGGGCTTGCCACCTCCGCCGCTAGCTCCCCTCCCTCCTCTGCCCCTGGAGGGGCGGCGCGAGGAGTCTCTGCCTGAGCCTCTACCTCTGGGACGAAAGGTAGTTGACTGACGCTCGTAGGCAGGGATAAAGGCCGGTGATTGTGACACCACTGGTTGGGGGACCAACTGAAAGGTCTGTTGCGGTTGAGAGACCACTTGGGGAGTAGCGGGAGCCGGAAACTGGCGTTTTTGTTGACGCTGCTGGGGTCTTGGTTTGGAGGATTTGGAAGATTTCCTCTTAGGCTGAGGGCCTTCGTCCTGGGAGGATTTCCTCTTTCTCGACATGCCCCATTTGTTGAGAAGGTTCCGATTCTCGGAGGCGGCCTTGTCGACGATCTCTTTCATCAAGTCAGAGGGAAAGAGATGTTTACCCCAGATGTAGGAGGAGATAAGTTTCCGGGGTTCGTGTTTCACTGCCGCGTTGGCAAACACGAACTCTCTGCAGGTTCTTCGGGACCTGATGAAGCTGTACAGGTCCTTCATCACAGTCACTAGGTGGGTTTTTGCCAGAACCATATAGAGGTCTAGGACCCTAACGTCCCCAGCCGTGACCTCAAGCTGAATCTGGAGAGACAGGGAGGCAGCCAGTCTCTCCTTGGTCTCTTGCGCCCGACGAAGAAGGTGGTCGTTCAATTTCGGGAGGTCCTCGTTAAACTGATGTCCGGCTACGTCTGGGTCCAGCTTCCCAACCGTGAAGGTGTACTGGATATCTTTCCAGAACTTGTCGTCGGGGGGAAGGGTGAGGGAGAGGGGCCTACACTCCTCCAGGGTAGGACAGGGTTTTCCTTCTTCCACCGCCTTCATGACTGCATGGAAGGCTTTTTCCACGAAGGGGAAGGATGCGGAAGAGGGAGCAAGAAAGGACGGGTGCTTCTTGCTTAGAGCCGGCATTTTCGAATTGGTAAAGCCGCGACTCTTCAGGCAGTCTGCCAGTAAAGCTTGGGCCTTTGAGTGATCAAACACGCTCACCTCCTTGGGCTCAGTCTCCTCCTTGGAGATCGGTTCGGTCTTAAGTCGGACGTAACAGTCCGGGTAAGCTTCGAAGTTCGGGAAGAATTCCACTTCTTCCAGGAGGATAGACACAAGCTTGTCGTTTATGAAGATCTTGCCAGTTGTGATTGGCATATGCTCGGCGTATCTCCAGGGGTTAGACTCCGAGCAGGAAGGAAGATCCTTAACCGAGATCTTCTTCAGTTGCCTCAATTCCAAGAAACGACTTGTAGTCTGGGCGGAATGCTTACTAAGCCTCTCGTCCATTAAGGCCACCAATACCCGGATGGCTTCTTCGGTGGCAGGCAGCACGGGCTGCGGTGTGGCGGAGGTAGAGGGGACTGGCCCTCCGAATCAGGGTATTCCACCTGATCCTCTTCATCCTCCGGATCCTCGCCCATGAGGGTCCTCTCGGTGTCGTCAGACACGTCCGACATCTTCTCCACCTCATCTAGACTACACTTGCTAAGCGTAGTCTCGATATCCGGTTCAACGGGCACTTGAACCAATGGGATCTGATCCTGGGGGATCACAGAATCTGCCGTCGCTTTCTGAAAAAGGATGGCCCTCATCTTCTCGTTGGGGAGATACGGTCCGGCAGCGTTTTTCTGGAAAACGCGCACCCACCTGCGCAGTTTCTCTCGAGCATTGTCCCTGGCTTCTAAGGACGGGGGGTTGTCAAATCCCTCGTCAAGGAGGCATTTGCAGACTGGGCAGGAGACTGGATCCCAGTATTTGAGGTTGCCCTTCTTTGCCGTACAGGGGGCGTGAGTCCGACACGCACCATGCCCGTAAAAGTCCGGGCGGCGGACCGAGCAGAAGGGGCTTTCACATTTCACATACTCCTTCTGTAAAAGAAAGAGAACATGAGTACATGGAAATAGAGTCATGACTTACATTACTCTTAAATTAAGATTCCTTAAACCAATTCTTAACTTAGAATTGTGTTATGTGAGCTCCGGATAGGTGAGCTAGAAAAGAAGTAGGAAGACGCATACTTGTGAATCCCGTCCAGCCAGGTACCGCGACCTTTTCTGCTGGCAATTCCTTAAAACCTGAGGTTATAGGAGAGGGAATGGTATCCCTATGGGGAAGCCAGCCTAGGCTTCCTTATAAAGGAATTGTCTGCAGGGTAGAGAATGTCTGAGATCGCTCAGAACTTAGATAAAGGAGGGGTAATAGGATACACCCCTCAATATTTGGGAAGGTCCCGGTAAGAGACTGCACTGAGAAGCACAGAGTATGCTGGAAAATTGTATGGTATACTCATACAGCTCAGACACTGTCTTCAGGGTATGAGATAGCAAAGAAGATCAATCTGGCTATATGGATGTATAGGTCGACTGCCGGCACGGGGCCGGCAGCCGGGGGGAAGGGGTGCTTGTCCCTGGAAGCCATGTCGCGTTGCCGGCAAGCCGGAGGCCTGGTCCGGCGGGGTGAATCCATCAAGGCTATGCTCTGAGTAGCAGAGAGGTAGGAAACACTTGTAGGGGCAACCGCCGGCACAGCGGCAGGTCGCCGGCAGGGCGGTAGCCTCCGGCTGCCGGTGATGGTGAACCTAACTGGGTACATAAGATGGAAGGTGTCTGAGAAGCCGGCGGCAGCGGCGGCAGCGGCGGCAGTGGGGGCAGCCTTCGACGACCGGCAGGCTGGCGCCATGGATGGTACTCAGACAGGAAGTCCTATGAAGTAGGAAGGTCACCGGGTGTGCTGACGACTAGCGGCGGCAAGGGGCGGCGGCCCCCGGCAGTGTGTTGTCTTAGGTAAACCTGAGATAGGAAGGTCCTATATAGTAGGAAGTTACCTAACGTTCCGGCAGCAGTCGCCGGCAGGCGGCGGGGGGAGTGGACCAGCACCATGATAAGAGAGAGAAAGAGAAGGAGGGAAGGAGGAAGGGTAATGTCTGATACCCAACCGGCTTTCCTCCGGAAGGAGTGTACTCATGATAGGGGGGGGACCCTATCATCCCACGGCAGGGAGCCGGCAGACGGCTGGGTGCCCAAGGTAATCCAAGGGAGGATCAGAGAACACTCTAGACATGGGGGGGGGGGAGGGTGATCTCCTGCTGGAAGGGCGGCCGCTAACACAACCCCATAGTTCGACTATGAGGGGGAAGTGTAGCAGAGCGGCCACCCAGGCAGGAGAGCGCAGCTTAGCCTACCATTCTCCCTGAGGGGGAATTGTAGGACAGCGGACAGGGGTGTGAAGGCAAGCTGGCACAAAGAATAGAGTGGGGTGGGGGGGGGGGGGTGAGGGGGCAGAAGGGATTGCGACCCTAAAGCTCCCAGAGGGTGGGGGAATCTGTTTTCTATACTACCCAGGTAGGAGAGAGGCGCTCTCCAACCCTAGGGTAGGTTAGCTCAGAGTAGGAACAGAACTGGTGTACTGTCCTAAACTATAATAAAACAGAGACCCCCAAGGCCTAACCTAAACCAGGAGATCTCCTCCTAGATTAGGTAAGGCCGGGGAAGTATATCGCTAGGCTACAGGAGGAAGGGACAAGTCCCAACCAAGAGCAGTCTAGGGGCTAGGCCCCCCCACCTTCAGTCTCAGTCGATACCCCAGGGGAAAGACGTTCCTTAGGGGTGGACTGGGATGAACGATAAGCACTCTGGGGTTCTGACCGAAATCCCCCCATACACTATGGGAGGGAAGAGGGAAGAACTACCTAACCTTACCTACCCGAAGTGTTTCGGGTAAGGGGCTAGGAAAGGCAAGGCTACCCAGAGGAAGGTACATAGGGTAAGGGAGATAAGGAAGCATACAAGGATCCCAGTGTTGGGTTAGGTATGGCCTGGTTGGACCAGGCACCGTTCCTTGTATGGTTCCCCGAAGGCGAAAATATGTGCAACATGGAATCTTGAATACGTTTAAAAATGCCTAAATCTTCATTAAAATAACACTAGGAACACTCATATGCAGAAGTAAATATGAATACTAGGCTGCGGCCTATGCTAGGCATAAAGGCTAGTATGGGGTTGACTGGCTAGGAGCGCCGAAAACCACAACGGCATAAATTAACTGTTCCTAAAATTGAAGATTAATTAACCTAAGATAAATTAGTTATAAGGCCGTGAAGGCTATGCTGGCTAACTAATCCTATATCTTCATTAACATAACACTAGGAACATTATTATATCATGCAGAAGCAAACATGAACAATAGGCTGTAGCCTATGCTAGGCTGAAAGGCTAGTATGGGGTCGGCTAACTAAGATCCCCAAAGACCACTATCGGCATAATATAACATTCCTAATAATGAAGACTAAATAACTAAAGATTTATCTTAGTTAAAAGGTCGGGGAAGGCTGTTCTGGCTAACTAAATAACGCAGGCAAGCGAACAGCAGCGCCGTAAATGGCGACCCAAGGCAAGGCACAGCTCGGCCACACAACACAAGATTTTAGCGTAAAAAATCGTTACTCGACGGCCAGAGCTTATTTAAACAATACAAGAACCTGGTACTCAACTTTCCAGAAGAAGGCGAAGCAGAAGGGTGAGACATCTTGAAGGATGCACACAAAAAACAGAGATAACAGGGAACAAACCAAAGGGCGTTATGGCTACTAATAGAGGAATGGTGTGGACAGACGTGACGTCACACAGCTGCGAGTATCGTAACAGTGACGAAGGGAGAGTATCTTTGGAACGGCACCTCAGTTACCTCCCACATTCACTCGCCACATCTCCCCCTCGAAGCGTAAACGCTAGGTGGGGTGCAGATGGCCATGTGACGTGTTAATGCATGCGCTCCTTGTTGATATACAATATTCTAAAGGGTTAACCCTTAGAATACTCGCTCCAGAAGTTAGAATTCTGTGAAAACCTTTAGTTTAATTCTCTGGGAATATTTTAGTAGTTATGTATATCCAAAGGAAGCTACTGAAGGAACCTTCCATCAGGACGACATGGCTTGAGCCCAAAAATGAATTTGCTGTATTCGTGCGTCTTATTTCGCCA
>NC_090728.1:94396780-94484280 GCF_036898095.1 Palaemon carinicauda
ACTGAACGTGCATTTGTCGAAATGTACGACCAGGCCGTTCTCCTGTAGGCATTTGAGGACGGTGGGGACGTGCCTCCGGTGTTCCTCCTTGGTTTTCGAGAATATCAGGATGTCGTTGACGTAGCAGACGCAGAAAGGTAGGTCACCCAGAATGCTATCCATTAGTCGTTGGAAGGTCGCCCCGGAGTTGCGTAGACCGAAGGTTGAGTATGCGAAGGTGTAGGATCCAAACGGCGTTACAATGGCGGTTTTCGGGATGTCTTCTGGAAATACGGGGACCTGGAAGTAAGACTTGAGGAGGTCCATCTTGGTAAAATACTTCGCGCCGTGCAACGAGTTCGTTAGGTCCTGCATGTTGGGCAGCGGGTAGTGATCGGGCGTTGTGATGAGGTTGAGGCGCCTGTATTCGCTGCAAGGTCTCCAGGACCTGTCCGGCTTTTTTACCATGTGTAGGGGCGATGCCCAGGGGCTCGATGCCTTCTTACAGATACCCATGCGTTCCATGTCCTCGAAGGCGTGTTTGGCATCCTTCAGTTTCTGGGGCGGGAGACGGCGGAATTTGGCGTGAGTAGGAGGTCCTGTCGTTGTGATGTGGTGGTAGATCCCGTGCTTGGACGGGGAACCTGGCGAGTGTCGGAACTCGGGCTTGAAAACCTCGAGAAATTCTCGTAGGAAGTCGGCGTAGGGGTGCATCGTTACGGCGGACATGGATATTGTTGCAGGGCCGTATTCTAGGGCGCGGGACTGGCAGGTTCCCGCGTCGATGAGACGTTTGTTAGCGACATCGAAGAGGAGTCCGTGGTGGGCGAGGAAATCCGCACCGAGGAGGGGGCGATTGACGTCAGCGATGGCGAAGGGCCAAGAATACGAACGGCCCATGATAGATATCTTGAGGGTCCTAATCCCATAGCACCGTATGGGAGATCCGTTGGCAGCGATGAGTGATGGAGCGTTTTTGTCGGGACCACGGTCTAGGTCGGACTTGGATGGTGGGAACGTTGACTGCATTGCGCCGGTGTCTACCATGAGTCTACGGTTGGAAATGGTATCGAGGATATAGAAACCATTCTTGTTTTGGTTAACTGCGGCTGCGATGGTGGCAGGTGGATGCTTCTGGCGTCATCTTCTAGGGAAACTGCATGGTGCTCTACATTTCTTGGCGTCGCTGCCGAACTGTTGGTGGTAGAAGCACCATGCTGGGTTAGTCCAAGGGTTCGATCGTGTTGGTTGCGACGGTTTCTTTCTTGATAGAACGTTGATCTCGTCGTCCTCAGGGGCCGTTGCCGAGGAGTCTATGGAAGAGCAGCTGCTGAAGGAGGAGAACGAAGGCGGTGCTGACGATGATGCTCCGAGGCGAGATGCTTTGGAGGCCTTGTGGAGCTTCTGAGCCTTCGACAGGAGTTCGTTCATCGGGAGCGTGTCGGCGTCTGTCAATTGGGCCCTTACGTCCTGTGGTAGGCGTCGAAGAAAGATCTCGCGAGATAAGCTAATCTCACGTCGTCGGCCATTGCTGTCTGTTTCGGGGAGCATAAGCAGGCCGGATAACTCGTCCCACGCCTCGACAGGAGAGGTGTCACCCATGGGCTTGCCGGCGAGGTCCAGGACTTTCTGTGCCCTTGCTGAGACGGAGAGGGAGTAGATACCGATGAGTTTCGTTCTCAGGTCGTCATATGAAACTTGGCCGGCCTGGGCGTCGAGCCATGGGGAAATCTTGTCGAATACCTCTTCAGGTATGGAGGTGAGAACGATGTCAGCCTTGGCGCAGGAGTCGCTGAGTCTAGCGACGCGGAAGAGTACGTCTGCTCTCAGGAACCAGGAAGCGGTGTTGTGTTGAGAAAAGGGTAGCAGTTTGACTTTGGGCGTGGAGGCGAGGCCGTTGGGTGCGATGGGCGTGTTGCTTCCTGCATCGTGGCCAGACGACGAGTCAGCGAAGAGGTGAGAAGTTGATATGTCGGTTAAGCTCATCCTACTGCCTTACATGCACCGAAGTGTGGGAGAACCAAAGGCAGGCTCACGCCTAAGGTAACGGAGTATAGAGAAGGTAGCACGGCCGTAATAAGTCCGTTAATGGCAAAGCCAAAACCGTTGATGCTACTTTCAACTCCGGGGTCACCAGTTGTAAGGACAGTGAGACAAGCGTCACCAAGATCAAGTGATACTTTATTCAAATGTGCGTGGGAGTATATTACAAGGTGCGGACGGAAAGGTAGGATGGCGCTGGCACCAAATCAGATTGAATTGCCTGCCAAAATATATGTTTTCTTACACTTACAAATATACGAATTATGAGTTAACAAAAACATGTAATGAAATAATACATATGTCAAAATGTAGCTCTGATAGAGTGGAATACATATACATGGGAAATCACGGTGTGGCGAAAGGAGAATTCAAATAAATAAACAGTTTGTTGATTTTCTGGGCGACGAAGGGAGCGGTGCCCTTACAATATATATATATATATATATATATATATATATATATATATATATATATATATACATATATATATATATATATATATATATATATATATATATATATGTATATGTGTGTGTGTGTGTGTATGTGTGTATAAACACAGGCTATATATCTACTTAGTGAGATCGATGATACTATATGGTCATGAGTCATGGCATGACAATGAAACAATCTCCATTAGAGTTAATAGATTTGAGAACAAAGCCCTCAGAAGAATATTGGGAGTTAAATGGCAGGACAGGATTAGAAATGAAACTATAAGAGAGATTACTTGAGTGCCATATGTGGATGAGATCATGATGAGGGGTACATGGAGATGGTTTGG
This sequence comes from Palaemon carinicauda, assembly GCF_036898095.1. Taxonomy (NCBI): domain Eukaryota; kingdom Metazoa; phylum Arthropoda; class Malacostraca; order Decapoda; family Palaemonidae; genus Palaemon; species Palaemon carinicauda. The sequence continues at coordinate 94,399,587 of NC_090728.1, forward strand.
GCATGCTCTTCGCGCTCTCCAAGAGAGATTAGTTCACCAAACTTTCAACTGGGCTCCACGAGGCACTAGAAGAGTTGGAAGACCCAGACCTACATGGCTTAGGACTATAAAGCGTGAAGTAGGAGATGATGAATGGAGAAGTATTGAATTGATAGCTCAAGACAGAGACGACTGGCGAAATCTAACCGAGGCCCTTTACGTCAATAAGCGTAGGAAATGATGATGATATATCTAATTAATAATGAACTGGGTTTAGCAGGCCTATGGTTGTTAGATTTAACCCCTCCCCCCCACCACAAGTTACTTTTAGATTCCCTATTGTCTTGCTTTTAACAGGGGAAGGAAGGGAAGACGATGGAATAACGAACTAAGAAATTTTGCGGGTATAAACTGGCATGAAAAGACCATAAACAGTGTAAAAAACATTTTTGAGGCCTTTTACCTATAGTGGACTAACGGCTGATGGTTATATATATATATATATATATATATATATATATATATATATATATATATATATATATATATATATATATATATATATATAATGAAATTCCATTACATAAAAGAAACTTAATTGTAGGAACTCAGGACTTGGGCAAGCAGACGTTGCTACCAGATGTACGATGTTTTGCAAGACGCCAAAATAGCATAATTTTAAACGCTAGTTAAATATATATATATATATATATATATATATATATATATATATATATATATATATATATATATATATATATATATATATATATATTACGTAAACTGAATAACTATGACCAAAACTTAGAAGTTATCTAATTTAGCGAGTTATTCGCCAACATAAAAACTCACCAAATTTTCCTCCGACAATGAGGTAACTCTACCGATTTGCCTATTATTTTTATATGTTCCTAATTCTCTTTTCATAATGGTTTAACATTTTCAAAATAGTTCGTAGGACGAGTGAGAACGTATTTCTAATATTTAAGAAGAAGAAGAAGAAGAAGAAGAAGAAGAAGAAGAAGAAGAAGAAGAAGAAGAAGAATTCTTAAGAGATTTACAAGGAAGATGAACGTTACTGTCCAGGAATAAACGGAAATGAAATATGACGAGAATGCTCTCTCTCTCTCTCTCTCTCTCTCTCTCTCTCTCTCTCTCTCTCTCTCTCTCTCTCTCTTACACCGGCCATTAGAATAAGATAGAATTTTCCATAAATGGAGTGAAAACGAACGAAGAATTAAGGAATGAAAACTTCGGAAAAGAACAAATTCGTCTTCAGCGTTAAATTTCTCCCGTTTTCCTTCGGAGACACTTTGAAGATGCCTACGAGAGAGAGAGAGAGAGAGAGAGAGAGAGAGGAGAGAGAGAGAGAGAGAGAGAGAGAGAGAGAGAGAGAATAAATCAACAGAGAATCCACAAGATAAAGATATACCGAAAGGAATTAAAAAAACAATAACAAAAGGCAAGATTTATTCATAGTTTTCTTTCTGGGCGAATCGTAACATTATTATCAGCTAAGACTCTTCTGAGCCAAATCTCACCCTCTGAAGACATTCTGGAAGCGTTCTTATTTCATCTTCGTTCATTCCCAGAATGTAATGTTCGCCTTCCATATGAATTTCCTTTGTATTCGTGTTAACAATTATGGAAATAATCGAAAGATTAAGGAATTCCAACTCTCTCTCTCTCTCTCTCTCTCTCTCTTACACCGGCCATTAGAATAAGATAGAATTTTCCATAAATGGAGTGAAAACGAACGAAGAATTAAGGAATGAAAACTTCGGAAAAGAACAAATTCGTCTTCAGCGTTAAATTTCTCCCGTTTTCCTTCGGAGACACTTTGAAGATGCCTACGAGAGAGAGAGAGAGAGAGAGAGAGAGAGAGAGAGAGAGAGAGAGAGAGAGAGAGAGAGAGAGAGAGAGAGAGAGAGAGAGAGAGAGAGAGAGTTGGAATTCCTTAATCTTTCGATTATTTCCATAATTGTTAACACGAATACAAAGGAAATTCATATGGAAGGCGAACATTACATTCTGGGAATGAACGAAGATGAAATAAGAACGCTTCCAGAATGTCTTCAGAGGGTGAGATTTGGCTCAGAAGAGTCTTAACTGATAATAATGTTACGATTCGCCCAGAAAGAAAACTATGAATAAATCTTGCCTTTTGTTATTGTTTTTTTAATTCCTTTCGGTATATCTTTATCTTGTGGATTCTCTGTTGATTTATTCTCTCTCTCTCTCTCTCTCTCTCTCTCTCTCTCTCTCTCTCTCCTCTCTCTCTCTCTCTCTCTCTCTCTCTCTCTCTCTCTCTCTCTCTCCTGAAGACATTTGGACTCCAGTTGAAGCCAAAAAAAGAATTTGTTGTATTCTAATGGCTTCTCTCTCTCTCTCTCTCCTCTCTCTCTCTCTCTCTCTCTCTCCTCTCTCTCTCTCTCTCTCTCTCTCTCTCTCTCTCTCTCTTCAACTTGCCTTTTTTTTTTAAATAATGCTGTATTCAGGGAAGGTTTCGGTAATCATAAATATGGCTTCCCAAGTTTTCAAAGCATTTTGAGCGAATTTCGAAACGGAGGCAATGAAGAAAGCTGTAAGAAATCTCCTTAACGGAGGATGGCAATGGCGATCACATCCTGCAACGGAACTCTGGTGGGCCTGGCAAGGGACATTGTAGGCGGCGAAGCAGCGGAGAAGGATGAGGTTCTCCGTTTGGTCGACCGACATGTCCTTTGGTCGAAGATGGCCTTGCTCTTGGGCAGAGCTGCCTATGGCACAGGTGCCGTCGGAGCATTTTTCTTTTTCAAGTACCAGTGTGGAAGAAAGGGAAAAGGAGGAGAGACTGTAAGAGATGAAGAGCTTTTGCAGAATCTTCTCAAAGAAAATCGGAGAAACTACCCAGGTAGATGGGGAATTTCTTCCAGCTGAAGGAATGTTCAAGGAAGAGCTGGAAGATGGTGAATTTCTTCCAGCTGAAGGAATGTTCCAAGAAGAGCTGGAAGATGGTGAATTTCTTCTAGCTGAAGGAGTGTTCCAAGATGCAGTGGAAGATGAAATCGATATTCCAGCTGAAGGAATGTTCCAAGAAGAGCTGGAAGATGGTGAATTTCTTCCAGCAGAAGGAGTGTTCCAAGAAGAGCTGGAAGATGGTGAATTTCTTCCAGCTGAAAGAATGTTCCAAGAAGAGCTGGAAGATGGTGAATTTCTTCCAGCTGAAGGAGTGTTCCAAGATGCAGTGGAAGATGAAATCGATCTTCCAGCTGAAGGAATGTTCCAAGAAGAGCTGGAAGATGGTGAATTTCTTCCAGCAGAAGGAGTGTTCCAAGAAGAGCTGGAAGATGGTGAATTTCTTCCATCTGTAGAAACTTTCCAGGATGAACTGGAGGATGAAATCGATCTTCCTGCTGGAGAAGAGGTCCAGGATGAACTGGAAGATGAAATCAATCTTCCTGTGGAAGAACAAGAAAAAGAGCCGGGTCTTCCTCAAAGAGGAGAAGAGGAGGATGTAGAAGAAGAGAAGGAGGAGAAAGAGGAAAAAGAAAAAGTTCCTACTCTTGAAGAACATCGGTCTAAAGACGATTCAAAGACAGAGAAAAGTGATAAAAAGCTCTAAAATAAAAAGAGGAGAAAAAGAAAGCTCTCAAAGGAAGAGACCAGTAATGCTGAAGTTCTAAGGAAGAGACCAGTAATGGTGAAGTCACTAAGGAAGAGATGAATAACAGAGAGGTGTCAAAGAAAGAGAAGAATAATAAAAAGCTCTCAAAGAGAGAGAGGAGGAAAAGAGAGCTCTCAAAGGCAGAAAGAAGAAATAGAAATCTCTCAAAGGAGCGGAGCAACAATGAAGAGCTCTCAGAGGAAGAGGAGAGATTTGGTTCTGAGGACATCCTGGAGGTCAAAGAGCATCTAGTACTAGAAGGATGGCACCTCAAAATAGAGGCCAAAGACCATCTAATACGAGAAGGGTGGCACCTCGAAATAGAGGTCAAAGAACATCTAATACGAGAAGGGTGGCACCTCAAAATAGAATTCAAAGGACATCTAATACTAGAAGGATGGCACCTCAAAATAGAGGTCAAAGAACATATAATACGAGAAGGGTGGCACCTCAAAATAGAGATCAAAGAACATCTAATACGAGAAGGGTGGCACCTCAAAATAGAGGTCAAAGAACATCTAATACGAGAAGGGTGGCACCTCAAAATAGAGGTCAAAGAACATCTAATACGAGAAGGATGGCACCTCAAAATAAAGGTAAAAAAACATCTAATACGAGAAGGGTGGCACCTCAAAATAGAGGTCAAAGAACATCTAATACGAGAAGGATGGCACCTCAAAATAGAGGTCAAAGAGCATCTAATGCTAGAAGGATGGCACCTCAAAATAGAGATCAAAGAGTAGCTAATGCTAGAAGGATGGCACCTCAAAATAAAGGTCAAAGAGCATCTATTACGAGAAGGGTGGCACCTCAAAATAGAGGTCAAAGAACATCTAATACGAGAAGGGTAGCACCTCAAAATACAGGTCAAAGAACATCTAATACGAGAAGGGTGGCACCTCAAAATAGAGGTCAAAGAACATCTAATACGAGAAGGGTGGCACCTCAAAATAGAGGTCAAAGAACTTCTAATACTAGAAGGATGGCACCCCAAAATAGAGGTCAAAGAACATCTAATACGAGAAGGATGGCACCTCAAAATAGAGGTCAAAGAACATCTAATACGAAAAGGGTGGCACCTCAAAATAGAGGTCAAAGAGCATCTAATACGAGAAGGGTGGCACCTCAAAATAGAGGTCAAAGAGCATCTAATGCTATAAGGATGGCACCTCAAAATAGAGGTCAAAGAGCATCTAATGCTAGAAGGATGGCACCTCAAAATAGAGGTCAAAGAATAGCTAATGCTGTAAGGATGGCACCTCAAAATAGAGGTCAAAGAGCATCTAATGCTAGAAGGGTGGCACCTCAAAATAGAGGTCAAAGAGCATCTAATGCTATAAGGATGGCACCTCAAAATAGAGGTCAAAGAGCATCTAATGCTAGAAGGATGGCACCTCAAAATAGAGGTCAAAGAGTAGCTAATGCTAGAAGGATGGCACCTCAAAATAGAGGTCAAAGAGCATCTAATGCTAGAAGGGTGGCACCTCAAAATAGAGGTCAAAGAACATCTAATACGAGAAGGGTGGCACCTCAAAATAGAGGTCAAAGAACATCTAATACGAGAAGGATGGCACCTCAAAATAGAGGTCAAAGAACATCTAAAACGAGAAGGGTGGCACCTCAAAATAGAGGTCAAAGAACATCTAATACGAGAAGGGTGGCACCTCAAAATAGAGGTCAAAGAACATCTAATACGAGAAGGGTGGCACCTCAAAATAGAGGTCAAAGAACATCTAATACGAGAAGGGTGGCCCCTCAAAATAGAGGTCAAAGAATATCTAATACTAGAAGGCTGGCACCTCAAAATAGAGGTCAAAGAACATCTTATACGAGAAGGATGGCACCTCAAAATAGAGGTCAAAGAACTTCTAATACGAGAAGGGTGGCACATCAAAATAGAGGTCAAAGAGCATCTAATGCTATAAGGATGGCACCTCAAAATAGAGGTCAAAGAACATCTAATGCTAGAAAGATGGCACCTCAAAATAGAGGTCAAAGAGCATCTAATACGAGAAGGGTGGCACCTCAAAATAGAGGTCAAAGAGCATCTAATGCTAGAAGGATGGCGCCTCAAACTAGAGGTCAAAGAGCATCTATTGTTAGAAGGATGGCACTTCAAACTAGAGGTCAAAGAGCATCTAATGCTAGAAGGATGGCACCTCAAACTAGAAGTCAAAGAGCATCTAATGCTAGAAGGATGGCACCTCAAACTAGAAGTCAAAGAGCATCTAATGCTAGAAGGATGGCACCTCAAAATAGAGGTCAAAGAGTAGCTAATGCTAGAAGGATGGCACCTCAAAATAGAGGTCAAAGAGCATCTAATGCTAGAAGGATGACACCTCAAAATAGAGGTCAAAGAGCATCTAATGCTAGAAGGATGACACCTCAAAATAGAGGTCAAAGAGCATCTAATGCTAGAAGGATGACACCTCAAAATAGAGGTCAAAGAACATCTAATGCTAGACCTTTAGGCATTCCACTGGGCAGAGGGATGCTTCTTCCCTCAGAGGGCAGATTCTCCAGGGACCCCATCTCTTAGTGGGCAGCTCGTTCTTGGCGAGAAACGCCGGGTCGGTCAGTTCTCCGTTGCCTGTGAACTGAATGTGGCCATCATCCCTCGAGAGGGCCACTATTTCGCTAACTCTGGCTCCCGAGGCTAGTGCAAATAAGAATATCACCTTTTAAGTTAAGTCTTTCAGCGAGCAATCCTCATTGTTCAGGGTTGATGCTAGTGAAGAACCTTATCCAAAGACCATGAAATGAGCTTAGGAGGAGCTGTGGGCTAAAGTTTAGCGCAGGCTTTAGGAATCTTGTTGAAGATCTCATTGGAAAAGTCTACCTGGAAGGCGTAAAGCATTGGTCTGGCTAGGGCAGATTAACATGTAGTAATCGTATTGGCTGCTAAACCTTGTTCATGAAGATGGATGAAGAAGGACAAACAGAAATCTGTCACATTGCGGAACCCTTGAAGGTGGATTGCTGACAAGTGCCTGTCTTCTTCTCCGCTAGGCGGAGGATGGCTAGTATCACTTGGTTTATGTGAGGCGATCTCGAGCCCTGTCGGTTTAGGCATCTCATTATGACTTCGCTGTCTAGAACCAGACGGATGTGGATTGAGCAGCGGAGTTTGTTTCTTCAGGGAAACAAAAACTGCCATGGCTTCCAGGAAATTGATGTGGAAGGTTTTGAAGAGCGGAGACCAGGTTCCTTGGACTTTCCGATGATGAGAGTGACCTCCCCACCCTTCTTTCGAGGGATCCGTGTGAACGGTGACTGACGGTGGAGGCGGTTGTAAGGGAACCTTGTTCCTTAGGTTCTTGGCCTCCGACCATGGCTTGAGTAGGGATCGCAGACGATTTGGTATCGGTCTATGTAGATCTCTTCGAGCGTTTGATGCGTATTTTCTCCAAACTCCTGATGCATCTTTTAATTGTGCTCTCAATACTGGACCTGTCTCTGAGGCGAACTGGAAGGACCCCAACACTCTCTCCTGTTGCCTTCTTGATATCCTTGCGGACCGAAGAAGGCTTTTGACAGATCCTGCTATCTCTTTCCTTTTCTTTGATGGAATGGTAAGGCAGTGTGACTGCAAGTTCCAGTGGATGCCCAGCCACTGAAACTTTTGAGCTGGAGACAGTCGAGATTTTTCCAAGTTGATCTTGAATCCTAAGTGTTCCAGGAACCAGATCACTTCCTTGGAGGCTTGCCTGCACTCTTCCTCGGATGCTGCCCACACCAGCCAGTCGTCCAGGTAGGCTACCACCTGGATTCCTTTTAGGCGTAGTTGATGAATGATTGCATTCGCAAGCTTGGTGAATACCCTTGGAGCTATGTTCAGACAAAAGGGCATGGCTCTGAAAACCTACTGTCTTCTTTGTAGTTTGAATCCCAGGTAGGGGGAAACTTGACGGCTGATTGGAACGTACCAGTACGCATCCATCATGTCTATGGAGACTGTGTATGCCCGTTTTGGCAACAGGGTCCTGATGTGTTGAAGCGTCGGCATTTTGAACTTGTAGTTCACTATGAACTTGTTGAGAGGTGACAAGTCCAGAATTACTCTGAGCTTTTCAGAGTCCTTCTTCGGAACACAAAATAGCCTTCCTTGGAATCTGACAGACTTTGCCTTCCTTATAACTCTTTTGTTCAAGAGTTCCTGAACATATTCTTCCAATATGGGGGTTGAGTGTTGGAAGAATTGAGGGAAGGTCGGTAGAGTTGAGCTCCAACTCCACCCTAACCCGTTCTTGATTAGGCTGTGGGCCCAGGGATCGAAGGTCCTACGATCCCGGAAGAAGAAGAGTCTCCCTCCTACCGGTAGCATCTCACTTTGAGTGCTGGGTGGAGGATTTACCTCCTTGGCCACATCCACCCTCGTTGCCCCTACCTCTGAAGGGGCGTCTGGAGGATCCTCGAAAGGAACCTCGAGACTTCAGCTGAAAGGTCGTAGATTTCCTTTCAAACACAGGGGTGAACACTGGTGACTGAATCGCCAGCGTTCGGGGCACCAGTTGGAAAGTGGTGGGTGGTTGTGCCACCGTCTGGGACACCGTGGCCACGGGAAGCTGTTGTTGTTGCTTAGGCCGAGAGGGCACTTTAGGTCGTTTTGACTTATTCTTCGGCTGGGGACCCTCATCAGCTGAAGATTTTCTTTTAGAGGACAAGCCCCATTTAGAGAGAAGGCTTCTATTCTCGGTAGCGGCTTTGTCCACGACCTCTTTGACCACTTCACTTGGGAAGAGATCTTTTCCCCAGATGTTGGAAGCTATCAGCTTCCTTGGTTCGTGTCTCACCACAGCCGAGGCGAACACGAACTCTCTGCAAGTCCTTCGGGCTTTAATATAGTTGTACTGTACAGGTCTTTGGTGACTGTAGCCAAATGAGATTTGGCGAAGACCATGTACATGTCTGGGTATCCGGGATGCTTGCCATTGTCTCCAGGCCAGTCTGCAGAGACAAGGAAGCAGCAAGACGTTCTTTTGTCTCCTGTTCTCTACACAGGAGAAAGTCTGACAGCTTTGGGAGGTCTTCGCCGAACTGTCGTCCGGCAATATCTGCCTCCAGCTTCTCAACTGTGAAGGTGTTGTGCACATCCTTCCAGTCCATATCGTATGATGGGAAGGCAAGGGAGAAGGGTCTACACTCTTCCAGTGTAGGGCATGATTTCCCTGCCTCAACTGCCTTTAAGGCTGCCTTAAGCCCTTTGTCCATAAGGGGAAGGTACGTTTGGGGTCAGCAATGAAGGACGGGTGCTTTTTGCTGAGAGCCGGCACCTTAGAGCTAGTAAAGGCCCTCTCCTTTAAGGTGGTGGTATATAAGGCCTGAGCCTTAGAGAGTTCAAGGACAATAGTTTCCTTCGGCTCTGTCTCCTCTTTGGATGCAGGTTCCGTCTTAAGACGGACATAGGAATCCGGGTAGGCCCCTTTGCTGAGCCAGAACTCAATTTCTTCCACTGGGACAGTGCCCAGTTTTTCTGAGAGGAAGATCTTCCCCCCAACATGGGCATATGCTCTGCGTACCTCCAGGGGTTAACGTCAGAGAAGGCGGGGAGATCCTTAACGTTTAGCTTCTTCGGGGCCAAACGTGTTGCAACTAGCTGTTGCATTTCCGTCCGAAGAGAGGCCTCCTTCTCAGACGATTTCTTCTGAATGCCCTGCACCATGGACAACAGCGAGTGCAACGTACTCGTGATGGAATCTAGTTGGGGTGCAGCGGAAGAGGTCGAAGGCACCGGCTCAGTCACCGTGGCTGATGATACCGAAATCGTTTCGGCTTTCTCGACTTCTGTCTCAGGTGGAACGTCATCTGCCTGATCCAGTTCCTCCACTAGGAGATTGTTCTCAGTCTCCTCTGAGACAACTGACATGTTGTCCTCTAATTGGATGCTCTCCAAGGCATCCGAAACTTCAGATTCTACCGGAATCTGAACTAGGGGAATCTCAGGTTGAGCCTGGGGAATAACCGCATCCGATGATGCCCTAAGGAAAAGACAAGCCGTCATCTTTTCATTAGGAAGGTATGGGCCAGAGGTGTTCTTCTGGAAACCCCTAACCCATTTTCGCAGCATCTCCCTTGCTGCGTCCCTTGACTCAGTGGACTTTTGATCGTCAAAAGCCTCTCTTACCAATTTTTCACAAACGGTACATACCTGTGGGTCCCAGTACTTGAGAGCCCCCTCAGTGATTGCGCAGCGAGCATGGGCCCTGCACATATCATGGCCGTAGAAGTTCTTACTACAGACCCTGCAAAAGTTGTTCCCGCACTCGGGATGCTCCTCCTGTAAAGAAAGAAAAGCATATAAGTATTCGGTGAAATTCTCAGATTTCAGCATACATATCATTAATAATATTAGCTTGGATAGGGTAAGCTAGAGATAGGAAAGACACCTACATGTGTTTCCTGTCCTGCCGGCCGGCAGCCGAGGATCCTTCCATCAAGTAGGACCCGGCAGCAGCTGGCGGCAGATGACCAGGTATGGGTGGCCGGCTGCCGGCCGGCAACTCAGCAGCCGGCAGCCGGTCCCACTATGTCTATTGTCTTTGGGTTGTCAATCAACGACGCCCACAGTAAGCGGCGGCAGGGCAACTGCCGGCCGGCAGACAATTGACATGGCCCAGTAACGAAAGAGAGAGAGAAAGAGAGGATGGAGGAAGACAAGGGCTCAGCCTTGCCGGCCTGCATCCAGAATGAGGGTTCAAGTGGAAGGGGGAATTAAATTCGGGCTTCCACCCAACCATATCCCAGTCATAAGGGCTATGGAAGGCAGTCGAAGGGAGGACTGAAGAACACTCTAAAGAATATGAGGGTACCTGCCGGCAGCCGGCTCGGCCGGCGGCAGACAGGGAACCTCAGGCCAGTCCTACAATAACCCTTAGGGTCAATGTAGAACGACGGCCAGGAGGGTGTTGGGTCATTCAACACGAAAGAGATAGAGGGGAGGGGGTAGGTGTCCTACAGGTAAGGTAATGCCCGAAGGCACTACCTAACCTAAGGGATTCTGGTCTCATGGAGTAACCTCAGGTAGGAGAAATCATTTCCCCAGGTTGGGTTAGTCAAGTGAGAGAGCGTCCGTAGGATACAATCTCACAAGAGAACAGAATCTCGTGCCAGAGACCTTAGGCAGTGAAGAAGTAATTTCTTCGTTCTAAGATCTACCAGCACAGGACTGTCTGCTAGGCCAAGGAAGGGGGAATTGTCATACAAAAACCCCCATGTATGGTCTAGGGAGGTCTAGCCTCTTATAAGAGCAGCTTAACCTGACATGGGAAATCATTTCGCCAAGACAGGAAGATGCCTAACACAGATTTATACTCTGATGTCCCGTTCTAAACTCAAAACCGACTCAGTGGTTAGGAGAAAGAAAACGGAACGTCTCAGTAAAACTTTGCAAGAACTCGGTTCACAGCAAAGAAAACTGAAAATAGCCAAGGCTAATCAGAGGGAAGGGGGATTGCTCTTAAATCTCCTAGGAGATAGTATCGACTTGAAAGGTATAGGAGGTGTCAGTCTCCCCTTAAAATACAATACAAGGGCAATGGGGACATGTATGAAAGTATACTAAAGCCCCTAGGCTAATAGCCTAGGAGCATTGAGAATCGTTCACCGAAACTCTCTGTATACTATCTTGGAAGAGGAAAGCATAATGCAGTAATATCATAAATGTGCAAACTATTGCCTGTGCTTCAATAAAACTTTACCAAGGTTATATCATGCATGAAGTGTGTAGGTGCCTAGGCTAGGAAGCCTAGCACTCGTGAGGCTCGAAATAAATAGCCAAATCCATGACAACAATGACATAATATAAGAATCCCTAGCTAAAATTCTAAATAGCTAAAGTTATTAAAGCGAATAATGCCGGGAAAGGATCGTTCTGGCTAACTAAATGTACAGAAAGAACGACCGCGTCCATGACGCCATCCTGCTGGCAACAGCTCTTGTTACGTTAATTATGATCTCAATCGAAAAGCAAAACTGGCAAGAGCTTACATTTACACAATTCAAAGATATTACAGTGATCCCTCGTTTATCGCGGTAGATAGGTTCCAGACCCGACCGCGATAGGTGAAAATCCGCGAAGTAGTGACACCATATTTACGTATTTATTTAACATGTATATTCAGACTTTTAAAACCTTCCCTTGTACGTAGTACTTTTAACAAACTACCCTTTAATGTACAGAACACTTAATGCATGTACTGTACTACAGTACCCTAAACTAAAACAGGCACAAATATTAAAGGCGATTTTATATCTTGCGTTTCCTAAACACGCCAAAAAGCACGATAATAAATGGCAACCAATGTTTTGTTTACGTTTATCTCTGATCATAATGAAGAAACAAACGCATTTAGTGTACACATCTGTGTATAAGTTAGTTTTTGCATCGATTATATTGATTATACAGTATGTTGATTTTGTTATTACCAATGTTTTACTTAATTTTCCTTTGGACTTCCAAATGGAATGTTTTTCTTTATGACGCCGCCTGAAACGGCGGTGTCATAAAGTACGCTCCATCTTCGATCGTAATAAACAAACGAAGGCATTTAACGCGCATGATGAAAGTGATAAATAATGATATTACAGTAAAAGCTTTTAGAAAATATGTTATTACAAATATTATTTACCGTATCTATATAAAATCATACATACGTAGCAAAGCAGGAAAACAATTTACGAGAGAGAGAGAGAGAGAGAGAGAGAGAGTTGTTTTACGTATGTAAATGTAAATTTCAAACAAAAAAAATAGCCCCATTTCATATAAAATAGGTTATTACAAATATTTTATTTTATCATTTTACAGTAGTCTGCATAATACTGTAAAGTTCTGTACAGTATGTTGTTGTTAGTCGTGGCAATGAAATTCTCACGAAACAAAAACACGGCATTCGATTGCAACAGCTGATTCATTCTCTCTCTCTCTCTCTCTCTCTCTCTCTCTCTCTCTCTCTCTCTCTCTCTCTATCTCTCTCTCTCTCTCTCTTCGTGTTATACAATATTTACATATAGATGAAGAAACTAAAATTAGTTTTCTTAGTGTCAATTAAATACGAAACGAAAAAATTATGCCGAGTTTACATCCATTTCAATCGTTGCTAAAAATACGGCACCCGATTTCATCAGCAAACCACTATTTTTTGGGAAACATCATTTTATTCTAGAAAATTGCTACTCTTTAAATAGTTAATTGCACATTAAGAAAGCGTGTACTTTTGTTTTTAAATTTCGGGTGTGTTTTAAAAATCGAGTATTGTTGACTTCTTTTTGTTTTACTTTTGGCTGTGATCAGATCAGCTGACGTCTAGCTGCCGCTCTTGAGAGGGTACGGATACACTAACAAAGTATCGTTTATACCATTTCTTAACTTATTCAAACCGTCTATACAGTTGATATTACATAAGCACCAATGTGTTATAACCTATCAAATTTTTTTGTTTATTGCATTTAAAACAACACACACACTCTCTCTCTCTCTCTCTCTCTCTGGGCTACTTTTCACCACCTCCCATTCCTTACCTCTCTCTATCTCTCTAACAAATGATATCTTTGTTGCTCCTCAAAGTTTCTTTTATATTGAAAATCAATCATGACTCAATTTTCCTTACTTTCTCCAATCTCGCACCATCGGTCACATCGCGGTATTTTCGAAATTTCCGGAAAATCCGCGATATATGTATAAACATGCGTTATGAAAAAAATCCGCGAAGTGGTGAATCCGCGATAGTCGAACCGCGAAGTAGCGAGGGATCACTGTACTTAACTTTCCAGAAGCTGATGAGGCTGGTAAAGACATCATAGCGACCAAAAAACTCCAAAATAGTGAGAGATAACACGGGATAACACCGGTCAACGAAGCTACGAGAGAAAGAATGGCTCGGTGGCGCCTCACGGTGGCGATTTGGCGCACTATTTACAGTACAGTAGGAGTGTCGCCTCTTTAACGACTCTCCTTATTCTTGCTTCTCTTTCCCCTCGAAGTGAAAGCGCTATTGGGGGTGTAGATAGCCATGAGACGTGTCAAGAATACGTCCTCTGATATTACGCGATATCCCTTTTAAAATTTTAAGGGATAATCGCTCCAGGAGTTAGAATTCTGGATACCTTTGGTAAATTCTCTGGGATATATCACTGTAGTCAAATATACCTAGGAAGCTACCTTTGAAGGAACTTCCATCACGACGACATGGCCTGAGCCCAAATATATATATATATATATATATATATATATATATATATATATATATATATATATATATATATATATATATATAATATATATATATATATATATATAAAGGATTTTGACGTAGGAAAAATCTATTTTTGGGCGAGATAGTCATGTTATCCTGATGGAAGCTCCCTACTATATAATATTTCTGTGAGCGATATTTCAAGAGGATTACCGTCAGGTATCACAGGGTTCTAACCCCTGAAACGATTATCCCAAGATATCCTGTATAATCAGGGACATATCCGTAGATAACCATAGATATCTGCACCCCAAACAGACTTAACCCAGTCTTAGAATCTGAGGAGGAGGATAGATGAGGAGCCGTTACATATCCTCTCCCTTCATAGTACTACTCGTCTATGATAAACTCATTCCACACAGCAGGGCAACTACCGTGAGAAGAGGCATCCGGCGAGGCATCGGGGAGGGACAAAGTAACGGGTGGGCCATCAGGACGTCATGGCTATTTTACCAAAAAATAGATTTTTCCTACATCAAAATCCGTTTTTTGGGCTCAAGTACTGTCTGAGGTTTGTTAAGAATTGTACTTTATTAATACTATATAGGGATAGGTTCAGAAAATAGGCTTAGCAGTTTTCTGCATTTTAGTATGATATTTTTTCTTTTAGAGGTTATGTGTTTGCAACTACACAGTAGAAGATAAAATCCTTTCAAAGGGTTCTTTGCCTAGATTAGGACCTGTTTGAATGTATGATCTCAGACTAGTTAAGTACACATTTTCTGCAAGTTATGATCTTTAGTATACATAATTAATCTACAACATAACTTTGCATAGGCAAATTTGAGATAAAAATATGCGTTTTCATGATAGTCCATTCTTACGTTGGAAAATGTCAATCTGACTCCTCCAGGGACGGTTTTAGTCAAATCTCTCTTACAAGGAATGTTTTCAATTCTTGAGACCATGTGTGTAAGGGCTGATAGGGAACAGCAACCCCATACAGAGCAAAGATATAAACTAAAATCAAAGAAGTACCGAGTTATCATTAGGTATCAAGAAATCATGGTTTCAGCTACCAGAGTAGAAATTCCCTACCTCAACTATGGGAGAAGGCTCCAAGTCAGGCTGAGAAAAACTCGGGGTAATATAGCTGGCATTTTGTGGGGGAACTGATGAGGGTGGTGAAGGCATACATGACCTTCTTAAAACAGATCGGGAGACCCAAAGGGAACTAAATTTAAAGGGTCCATAAATTATGAATATTGGATCCACGGTCATGATGATCAGAACATGTGCTAAATGTTGATAACTTGTTCCATTTCATTAGAGAGGGAAATGAGTTCTTCAAAAGTGATGATAGAATAGAACCACTCACTGTTTTGTACTATATTTTAAAGCCTCCAAGATAGAGAACCTTAATATGAAGTTAACTACTTTTAGAGAGAAACAAAGTTTGTAAAATATATTAAGCAGTGCATATTTAAAGATGCATGACTTGGCACCTATGTCCCTTATGCTGAGTAAAACAGGTTCTGTCACTTTTGTAAATAGGTGTGTTCTTGAACTTAGAATTCTGACATAACCCACTTGAACTGACCAGTAGGTAGTGTATAGGTTATTTTGATTTGCATAGATGATTTCATGAATGAAATAGAATTTAAAAAAAAAAAAAAAACACTCAATGGTTACTTGCATTTTGCATTCATGGGAAGTGTTTGGATAAAAAATATGTACAGAAATGAGAAAACATTTTAATAGTTGAAAACAAATTTACAAGATGGTGACAATAAAACATATATCCTTTATACATATATCCATATTGCTTTATATAAAAGTAACTAAGCACTGATTTAATATGCCTTTCAATATTAAATGAATCTTTGTTTAATATGGCATGCAGTGAAACCAAGTACTGTAATGATTTAATATGGTCCTCAACATAAAAATTCTCTTTCATCTAAAATAGATTTAAATAAAGAGAGAATTGTAAGCAATTTCATATATGAGCCAAAGTACCTTAGCTGTATACTAACAAACAGCATTATATTTAAAGGTGTTACTTATTTGCAAATCAGTAATTTAAATCTTAATCCTTTAAGAGAAAATATTAAGAAATTGACAAGTAATTTTCCTCTCCTAGATGCCATTAGTGTCCTTTCAAAACAGACAGTCTAGCATACAGCCAGCACAATTCAAATGATTTTTTTCATCTTTCATGCAGGCCTTTTCTAATCATTTTAAAATAAAATAATAAATAGTAAAAACTGGTTTCATGAGCAAAATAAGGAAACCTGTTATCCCATAAAAAAGTAAGTGGAACTGCAACTACAAATTCATACATCTGCTTTTAAATACTGTATAAATCTGTTCACAATGGAGCCTTGAAAATCAATGTTGTACCTAAAACCATACTTGGTCAAGATCAAAGACCCTGACTTTAAACAGGATTTTTTTTAATGTGGGTAATAAAAGATGATATTACATTTGCAAGATGCAATATGATTTTTCCCTTGTGGTGGATTTTGCTTATTATTTGTAAAGAAATAAACTATGCATATGAGAATGAAGATTAGACTGTAATCCTCTAAATAAAGGGTTAAAATGTATTACCATATAAATAACTTTATAAATCAATAGTCCTCTTAAACTTAAACGGTTTAATGGCACAATATCTTATATTTTCCAAATGTTACATCAAACAAAACTCTTGATTTGCAAGATAGAAGGTAAGCAGAATAAAAAAGAAAAGAAAAAAAAGACCGTATATCAATTACATATTCAACTTTTCACTCAGGATAGAATTACATTGGTTTCAGAAGCATAATGTTTCCATCAATATCAGAAACAATTCCAGGTACTTTTAGATAAACCATGATAATAAAGATAAAAATCACATAACTAATAATTTTCTATAAAATATTTTTGTCTTCATGGGGCAAGTCTAAAATAGTCATCGTAAGAAAAGAGAAATTTCAACTCTTAATTCAGTATAAATTCTTGATCCTACAATTAAAGACTTTGGCAATCTTCAAATCACTGATCACAGATAATACTGTGCTCACAACTGAGTGTTACTGTGAAAATTGTCTGTAGGTTCCTGACTTTCCTCTCTGCTATGAATGTACTTTTTCTTTTCCACATCCTCACCATTACAGGGTTGTTGTAAATTAATATCCTGGAGTGAAACCTCATCTTTTTCTTCAACTGATGGTGAATGTGAAGGAGTTTCTGCATTAGAAGCCACATGACTGCTATTTGGTAACTTGGGTGAGTGGGTGGGCACAACTTTCACAACCTACAGGAACAGGTAAAATGTAATTTAACAACAAATTTGGAAGTAATATCACAAATTTTAAGTAATTTGTATATTTCCTAACAGTACTTACCTCGAACTACTTTCTTAGGAGTATCTGGGATCTCCTCCCAACTGACCAGAGTTTTGTGTAGTTTACCCTACTCCCATTTTCTGTGAGGGTTAACCTCAGGCGGAGTGATACCCGGCCTGAGGCTAACCCCGGGTCAGGGAGCATGCTTTCTCAGGTCTCGTTCTTGGCAGCTTAGGTTCTTAAGAGGTCCAGTAAGGCACTTGGGGAAGGAAGGGTGGGCCATTACCCGAAAGTAGGTCGAGGTAAGTACTGTTGGGAAAAATACAAATTACTTAAAATTTGTGATTTGTTCCAACACGGAGTACTTACCTCGAACTACTTTCTTAGGAGACATACACTTTAGGAGGTGGGAGTGGCCTATTAGAACTAGAGACCGAGCTAAGCATGATCAGAGGAACCTAGATAGGATGCTAGGTTCTGTTGCCTTTCATGAAACACAGAAAATAGGGAAAACTACACAAAAAGCTCTATCTTAGTGTCTAAGTAACTTACCTCTGCAAGAATTCATAGGAGACATGTCCTTCCGATGATTGCGTGTCCTGAAACAGGCTCAGTGGGACTACCCAAGTACATCTTCGAGTGGAAATAGGGGAAGGAAGAACAAGGGGGTTAAGGAACGAACCTGTGTCTCTTGGTCTTACCATCCGCGGTTGTTTCTGGGACTATGTCATCAAACCGTTTGGAGCGCGGAGATGACGGTTCCTATTGAGAATCCGTCCAGGGACTTCCTCGAATAGTCCTTTAGGTAGTGAGCCGTGAAGGTCGACTGGCTAGACCAGGTGCCAGCTCTCAGGATTTGGCCCACTGCCATATTCTTCTCGAATGCTAACGAGGTACTTAGACCCCTAATATCGTGGGGCCTAGGCTTGCCCGGCAGGGGAATTCCCGCACTGCTGTATCTCTGATAATCACCTGCCGTAGCCAGAAGGAGATGGTGTTCTTTGAGATTGGCTTCTTCACTGGGCCTGTGGAGACAAACAGAATTTTTGATATTAGGCCCAAGTTTAGCCGTCCTCTCTAGGTATTGCCTTATTGCCCTGACAGGGCACAACTTTAAGTCCTTCGGGTTGTCCGAACGGGGAATTGCTGGTAATGAGAAGCCTTCAAACCTGGGATCCCACACGGTTGGATTCTGGGTCTTAGCTACAAAGGATGGTACAAACTTGAAGGAAGCCTCTCGCCAACCCTTCGAGTGCGAGACCTCGTAAGACAGTCTATGAATCTCCCCTACCCTTTTTGCTGAGGCCAAGGCCAGCAGGAAAACAGTCTTGAGGGTGAGATCTTTGTCCATGATGTCTTTTAGGGGCTCGAACGGGGGTTCTGATAACATCTTCAGGACCCTGGCCACATCCCACTGTGGCACCCTAACGGCTTGAGGGGGGCATGCCTGCTCGAAACTCTTGATGAGCATCGAGATATGTCTAGAGGCTCCCAGGTCGATGCCCTTCAGGAGGAAAACTTGGCCTAACGCTGCACAGACTCCCTTGATGGCCGGAATAGACATGTTGACCACGTCCCTGAGATAGACCAAGAAGTCCGCAACCTCCGGGATGGAGGCCCTCAGTGGCTTGATGTTCCTGGAGGAGCACCACTAAGTGAAAGTGGCCCACTTTGTTTGGTAGACCGCTGCTGATGAACGTCTCAGGTACCCTGACATCCTTGCTGCTGTCTTCGACGAATAGCCTTCCTTCCTCAGGAGACGCTCGATAACCTACACGCGTGAAGGCGGAGGGACCGAGGGTTCTCGCGGAATCTTTGAAAGTGGGGCTGCCGGAGAAGGTCTGGCCTGTCCGGGAGGGGCCAAGGTGGAAGACACGCTAGTTCATTTAGTTCCACGTACCATACTCTCTCCGGCCACCAGGGCGCTACCGAAGACATCTTCAGGTTGTGGGCCCTCCTTGCTCAGTTGAGCACCTGCCTGAGCATCGCGAAGGGAGGGAAGGCGTAGACGTCGAGATTGTCCCAAGGGTGCTGGAAGGCGTCCTCTAACGCCGCTCTTGGGTCTGGCACAGGAGAACAAAACACGGGGAGCTGTGCGTTCAGTCTTGTCGCAAAGAGGTCCATCACTGGCGACCCCCATTTCTGGATGATGACTTTGGCCACTACTGGGTGTAGGGACCACTCGGCTCCTACTACATGTCCCATCCTGTTGAGGCCGTCGGCCAGGACGTTCCTTTTTCCCAGAATGAACCTTGCTGAGATCCTGATCTGCTCTACCTCGGCCCATTCCAGAAGTTCCAACGAGAGGTCGCACAACTCCTTTGATTTTAGTCCTCCCTGCTTCTTTATGTAGACCACCACCGTGGCGCTGTCGCACATCAGTGCCACGGTGTTCCCCCGGAGTAGATTGACGAACTCTGGGCACGCCCTTCGAACTGACCTCATTTCTAGGAAGTTTATGTGTTGAGCCTTCTCCTCGTCCGTCCATTTTCCTCTTGCTGACCTTCCGAGGAGGTAGGCACCCCACCCCCCCTTGGATGCGTCCGTGAACAGGAGCATCTCGGGAGGGTCGGCTGCGAAGGGCATTCCCTTGAGTGTGTTCGATCTGCTGCGCCACCACTCGAGGACTTCCTTTGTTTCCGGGAGAACATGAATCACTTTGTGGGGGGAGTCCCTCTGGTTCCAGAGCTACTTCAGATTCCACTGGACCCCCCTGAGCTTGAGCCTCCCCTGGGGACCAGTTTTTCCAACGATACGAGATGGCCTATCAATCTTTGTCAGTCCTTCGCTCTCCTGGGCTGGTCCGACAGGAAGGGACGGAGGATCTGGTCCAAGTTGTCTAGTCTCTCCGCGGAAGGGAAGGCTCTCGCCAACCGGGAGTCCAAGACCATCCCGAGGTAGGTCATCCTGGTGGAGGGTATCAGTTGAGACTTCTCCAGGTTGATGATGATGCCCAGGACATTGCAGAACCGCAGAAGCTTCGCACCTTGCTCCCTCAGTACTTCCTCTGAGGCTGAAAGTAACCACCAGTCGTCCAGGTACCGAATCAGGCGGATGCCCTGTTCGTGTGCCCATACTGAGACTGTTGTGAAGACCCTCGTGAAGACTTGAGGAGATGTGGACAGCCCGAAGCAGAGGGTCTTGAACTGCAATGTCTGGGCACCCCATCTCACCCTTAGGTACTTCCTGCTGGAGGGGTGTACTGGGATTTGGAAGTATGCATCCTTGAGGTCTATGGACATCATGAAGTCCCCTTCCCTCAGGGATGCCAGGACCGACTTCGGGGTGTCCATCTTGAAGTCGGTCTTGCACACAAACTTGTTGAGGGCTGAGAGGTCTATGACGGGCCTCCAACCTCCCGTTGCCTTCTCCACCAGGAAGAGTCTGCTGTAGAACTCCGGGCCCGGCTCCTAGACTGGTTCTATCGCTCCTTTTGCCATCATCGCCGAGACTTCCTCTTGCAGAGCTGTCCTCCTCAAGGGGTCCCTTGGAGCCAACCACTCTGCCCGTAGGTCTGGTATTAGGGACGGAGGGTCCGCTAGGAAGGGTAGCCTGTACCCTTCTTTCAGAACTGTTACGGTCCACGGGTCTGCACCGTGGTCTTTCCATGCTTGGCAAAAATGTCTGAGGCATCCCCCCCACCTGAGGCTTGGGCAGGAGTAGGGGGCCTCTCTCCCTATCTCCTTCTGGAGGAGCGGCCAGCACGCCCTCACCTGGCTGCCGCGTAGGAAGATTTAAAGGAGGACTGAGTTGACGATGTTCCCCTACGGGAGGGCTGCGAAGGTTGTGACCAAGCCGTCGCTGGGGCGTCTCTCCTGGACTGGCTGGACGAGGCCCGAGGAGGAGGAGGAACATCGGAAGCGGTACTTCTGTGGATGGGTCTTCTCACTGACTGGGGGCTGAGATCACCCACGTCTTTCCGTTTTCTGACCCTTTCCATTATATCTTCCGCTGCCTTCAGGGGGAAAAGGGAATCGTCCCACAGTGGCAGGTTTCTCAGGGCTCTCGCTTCTCTGTCTGGAATCCGTCTGGTAATTTTACTAAGGACTGTGTCCCTCCTCCGCAGGATCCAGTTGGCGGCTTGAGCTAGAGACTGGTAGGAGACAAACTTCAAGGCCCTACCTCCCGAGCTAATCAGCTCCTTCAGTAGGGCCTGATTCTCCGGGACCGAGAGGTCATAGGAGGCCTGGACTCCTACAAGGGCGGAGGCCCACCAGTCCAGCCAGGAGGACACGTTGACCAGGTCCTTGGCTATCTCCTCCATCATTGTAACCTCCGACTGCGAGAAACAGATCGGAGCCGACGAGGCCCTATCTTCCGATCCTCCTTGGCCTAACACCTCGAGAGCTGGTTTCACCTTACAGGCACCTGGTCGCTGTTCCTCGGGAAGATAAAATTTGCTCTGTGACCTCAGGCCCTGGAGCAGCTTGGAGGAACTTTGGGTCTTGGGAGCCTCTGCATGGGTGGCCACGATCTTGTTGACGTGCACTCTACCCAGCTTAATATCCCTGGCAATCGGTAGTGCTAGGGATGGTCTATGTTGAACAGGGGCCTCTACCAGTCTGTTTAGGCTAGAGCGCCAGGGGTCCTTGGAGGAGGGTTCGGGCTCTTCAATCCTGTGATGGCTCCTGATGAGCCCTATCACTCTCCTGTATGCGGAGACCTCCGCTGTTACGCCCTCTGCGTTATCCTCCATCTCCTCCGTAGGGTGATCCGCTGCTCGTGACGGAGCCCCTCTGGCAGGTTCTTCCGTACGAGGCTCTGGACGAAGGACGGGCATTGCCGTAAGGCGAGGGCCTCCGTCCAAGGTCTCTCCTTCGTCGTGGAGGATCTGGCTTCCATGGGCTTGCCCGACGGGGGGAGCCGTCTCTCCTTCTCCTGACGGTGATGAGTCACCTTGGAGGATGGGAAGAGGCTGCCAGTCCGAAGGGGCGACTCCCTCCGCTGGGCGGATTGAGTCGGAACCTTTGCGGCCTTACGCCTGTCCGACGGGGCCGGAAACGACGTATCCCTCCGTCTGTCGAACCTGCCGCTGGGAGCGTATCTGTCCGGGGTTCTGGATCTAGGTAGCCAACCTGACGAACTCGGAACTGCTGAGAACTCGGGGAGCTTGCTATGCGGGACCAACACCCATTCTTCTCCAGGCGATCTACTTCTCCTAAACTTCCTTCTGGGGGACCTGGAGCGTCTACCCCCGTGGCGAGACCTGGAGCGTGAGCGGGAACGAGAATGTCTCCTCCGGGATCTCTCGCGTCGTCTTCGGGACTTCTTACGGGCCCCGCCCCCCGAGGAACAGGAACTCGTTACGGCTGACGAGTCTAACGATGCGTCGTAACTCGCCGGCGGTGCGGGCGCGCGAAGCTCAGCAGGAGGAATAACCCGATGACCGGCGGAAGACGAGGGCTGTAGGAAGATGTCTGGTAAGGTAGTCGACGGCGCTGGAGGGGAGCGTGGGCGATCTTCGATGGGGAACCAGGTTCCGAAGCCTTCCTCCATTCTCAAAGGGGACCTGTAGGGTGTCCTCGGAGGTACACACCCGAGGGAGTCTGATGGGGGTGAGTCGTCTTTCTCGACGGCACCCTCGGCTGTAGAGGTACCTGAAAAGCATGCCCAAGAGGCGGGAGAAGATGCAGTAACATTTTTACCCCACATAGGGTCATCTGACGAGACGTGCCCCACAGGCACCAGGCCTCCGTCTCCAGAACACACACCCGTCCCTCCCTCAGGCCCCTCACTTGCCTGGAATGATGCCACTACCCCACTATCCTGCAATACAGACTCCTGGGAAAGAGCCGCCAGCTTCTTCCCCGCAACGGACTTACCTCGTCCCCTACTCTGGGTAGGGGAAGGTGGTATGGAGGCTCGCCCTGACGACGCTCCTGGAGACGTAAGGGGAGAGGAGATGCTCACCTTCTTAGGGGACCTCTTGGCCGCCGCCTTCTTCTTCGTGCCGAAGCGCACCCACTGAACTTCGTTCTACGATTCGCACTCCGGGCAAGTGTCCGTAGGGGAACACACTCTGCCCCTACACGACGAACACAAGGAGTGCGGGTCCACCTCCGGTTTCGAAAGATAAGCACCACACAATTTTCCGGCCATAGGCCCAGGACAACGGCGGGGATGCTCCATTACGCACTAGTAACACACCGTAAGACACAGGAACGCAAGGGAAGGAACAAGGGAAGCAAAAAGGTACCACGTGGGACCGCGGAGACACAAGGGAAGGATACAAGTATACCACGTGGAGACCACGCGAGACACAAAGGGTCGGGGACACAAAGAGTCACACTGGGATTAAGGAGAGCGTCGAGATGTTATCGCGACGCGACCAGAGAACTTACTGGAGGTCGAGACCTGAGAAAGCATGCTCCCTGACCCGGGGTTAGCCTCAGGGCGGGTATCACTCAGCCTGAGGTTAACCCTCACAGAAAACGGGAGTAGGGTAAACTACACAAAACTCTGGTCGGTTGGGAGAAGATCCCAGATACTCCTAAGAAAGTAGTTCGAGGTAAGTACTCCGTGTTGGAACAATTGTATTTTTCGTAACTTCACAAACCTGAGCTTTTTACTTAGGAGTATTTATTTCGGCGAAGCTGAAACTAGCCAATAAAGGTGTAACTACCCTCCACAAGTTAGTTGGGGCAGGAGGTGGGTAGGCTAGACCTCGCTCACGCCATTACTAGCGACTAATCATCAATTTTCCAATTGTGGTAGGGCTTTCTTGGGGTACGTGTTTCCAAGACCAGTACATGTATGTGCAAAAGAGCTCCAGGTTTGTATAGCTAGGAAAAATACAAATTACTTCCAAATTTGTTATTTGTTCCAGCACAACATACACACCTTCCGCTCTTTACTCAGGAGACTCACCTTTAGGTGGGTGGAAATCCCCAAACCAACTGGCTGATTACTGACCCAGGGTGGTCTCTTGTTATTCTCGTAGGATAATTGGTCTGGACAATTAGTGCTGGAAACAGAAAATTTCTGTGATGAAGATAAGCATGCAGTTGGCCTGAGCCCATTGCTAAATCTAAATATTGCCCGACTCCACCTTGCTTGGAGGACGGTGATATAACAAATATCACATATACCAAGGCACATCCCCCAATTTTGGGGAGTAGCCAAAATCAAACAAATGAAACAAAAAGGGGACCTCTCCTCTCTATGTTCCTCCCAGCCTGACAAGGGACTCAACCGAGTTCGGCTGGTACTGCTAGGGTGCCACAGCCCACTAGGGTGCCACAGCCCACCCTCCCCCATTATCCACCACAGATGAAGCTTCATAACGCTGAATCCCCTACTGCTGCTACCTCCGCGGTCATCCAAGGCACCGGAGGAAACAGCAGGGCCTACCGGAACTGCGTCACAATCGCTCACCATTCATTCCTATTTCTAGCATGCTCTCTTGCCTCTCTCACATCTGTCCTCCTATCACCCAGAGCTTTCTTTACTCCATCCATCCACCCAAACCTTGGCTTTCCTCTTGTACTTCTCCCATCAACTCTTGCATTCATCACCTTCTTTAGCAGACAGCCATTTTCCATTCTCTCAACATGGCTAAACCACCTCAACACATTCATATCCACTCTAGCTGCTAACTCATTTCTTACACCTGTTCTCACCCTCACTACTTCGTTCCTAACCCTATCTACTCAAGATACACCAGCCATACTAACAAATATATACATATATATATAAGGTTGCAAAAATGGCTTGGTACTCACCTGCAGATAGATAAGGTCAGCTGTGCAGAGTTCCTCAGATGCTACACCTAAAGAGAGGGGAGGATGAAGTAGAAAGTTGCCAGTCATTCACACATTCGCCCTAGACTTACTCGCGGGTAACGTCTGCCCTCGACCATCTGGTACTTGTCCTACAAGGGGGCTGAGGTATTAGACCACGTTTTGAGCAGACACCACAGGATCTGATGAGAATGTGTCTAGGCTCCGGTGGGATATATCTCGCAGGTAGTGGGCAGTGAACATTGTTTGACATTTCGATATGCCTGCTTGCAATACTTGCATCACGGAAAAATTTTTCTTGAATACCATGGAGGTACTCACTCCCTTGACCTCATGTGCATGGGGGCACCAATTTGCAGAAGAGAGGTCAGATGAAACTGCTCTCCCTATAACCTGTCTGATCCAGGAGGAAACAGAGTTTTTTGTGACTCTCCTCTTGGTTCTCCCCATGCTAACAAAGAGCCTGTTGATCTGAGGTCGGACCCTCATCTTTTTTCTGAGATACTGTACAACCTCAGCACCCTCACCGGACATAATAACAGTTGATGAAGATTTTTTGTTACAGATTGGAGACTCTCAATCCGAAACAGCCCAAATCTAGGATCCGCTACAGACGGATTTTAAAACCGAGTGTGACCTGCCCTCATCACCTTCAATGGACAATGTTACAGAAGAAACCATGTAGTTCACTAATCCTCTTTGCAGAGGCCAGAGCTAGAAAGAAAGCCGTCTTTAAGAGTCATGTCTCGGTCTGAGGCTTGACAGAGAGGCTCATAGGGGGCTCCTTTTAGTGAACGTAAGACTTTCACAACGTTCCAAGGTGGTCTTCTGACTTCCGACTGGGGGAAGAACCCCTCAAAGTTTCGTATAAGGAGTGACTATTCTGCCAAGGAGGAAATATTAACTCCATTCACCTCATAGACAAGGCTTAAGGCCAAGCAATAGCCTTTCCCCGCCAACACCTAAGTGTTTCTCCGCCCTGAGGAGCAACAAGAACTCTGCTATTGTTGGTATAGAGGCACTAAGTGAAGCGATACCACATCAACAACACCAACCACAAAAGACGGACCCCTTTGCTTGGTACACTACAGCCAACGACTCCGAGAGGTATCCTGACGTGTATATTGCAACTGGCTCTGAAAAGCCTCTCTTCGAGAGCAGTTGCTGGATAACCTCCAGGCGTGAGGATGCAGCGATGCTACTGCTTAATAGAATATCTTAACATGTGGCTGTCTGAGTAGCTCGGGAAATGGAGGATATCCATCCATTTGAGGATATCCACAGCTAGTTGGTATAGGGGCTATGAAAAGGTACCTCCTTGTTTGTATATGCGGGACACCACTGTAGTGTTGTAGTTCATTACCATTTAGACTTTTTAGAGTGCCCTGAAAGGAGCCGATGAAAATGCTTGAGGGCCAGGTAAGATGCCCTCATTTCCGGGAGGTTTATGTGGCACTGCCTTTCAGATTCGGACCAGAGCCCGAATACCATAAGGTGTGACAGGTGAGGCCCCACCCTTCTTTTGATACGTCCATGAGCAGCAACAAATCCGGTGGAGGAGAGAGATTTACCCAATACCCACCAACTCAGATCTCTCCTCTTCTCAAGTCCCTCTGGCACTAGGGTGCTTGGTGGGTCTCTGTGCTGAGAGTAATAGGTCTTCAGCTGCCACTGTAGAGACCAAATGTGGAGACAGCCGTGAGGTACTAACTTCTCGAGAGATGTTAGGTGCCCCAGAAGCCTTTGCCACTGATGAGCAATCAATTCGTCCCACAAAAAAGCTCTGGGCTATATCTCTCAGCCTCTTTATCCGATCCTCAGATGGAAAGATCTTGTCTAGTGTGGTCCTGATTCTCATCCCTAGATCCAGACAAAAGGCGAGAAGTTTGTCTCAATGGAGGAGAAGGAACCCCTTTGAGTCTGCGAGAATCAGCCAATCGTCTAGATAACGAAGGAGATGAATGCCGTTCTTGTGTGCCCAGGTGGACATTAGATTGAATACCCTCATGAATATCTGAGGTGCTATGGATAGGCCGAAGCACAGCACTTTGAACAGGTATATCTGTCCTGCTATTGTGAATCGTAAGTATTTCCTCGATGAATTCGATTTCTAATAGTTGGCAACAGCATTGGGATGGCCAAGAGCAATGCAACCTAAAATTCTCATAAAAATAACAAATTTGGAAATAATTTGTATTTTTCCTAACATACAAACCTGAAGCTATTTATTAGAGTATTACTTTTGGCAACGCTGAAAAACAGCCAAGACAATTTTAGAGAGGGATAATTACCACATCCGCTAGTTAGCGGGAGGGG
The DNA here is from genome assembly GCF_036898095.1 of Palaemon carinicauda. Classification (NCBI taxonomy): domain Eukaryota; kingdom Metazoa; phylum Arthropoda; class Malacostraca; order Decapoda; family Palaemonidae; genus Palaemon; species Palaemon carinicauda. The sequence goes on from NC_090728.1 coordinate 94,426,786, forward strand.
GTTGGGGTAGACTAGCTACCCCGCTCACTCACACCTGTCAGTTGAGTAACCACTTTTGCTTTCTGGCAGGACTTCTAAGGGGACAGGGTGGCGGGCCAATTTGTATAAATAGCTTCAGGTTTGTATGTTAGGAAAAATACAAATTATTTCCAAATTTGTTATTTGTTCCGACACATATACAAACCTTCGCTATTTATTAGGGTGACTTACTCTTAGGAGAGAGGAAGTCCTTACCAACTGGCCTTGGTCATGACCCGGGGTCCTCTCTATTTCGATCTGTGATTGATAGTAGAGGGAACCCTACCCTCGCTAAAATCATAGTAGTTACAAGGTAACTCACTGATAGCAGCCTGCAGAAGCTTGTGTGAGAGAGACTCGTGGCTTGTCTCCACGTAGGAACTCGAGGATTCTAAGACATATCCATTACCAAGAGGTATTGATGACGTAACAAAGTATTCATTTATACCCAGGATGCACAAGGGAAATGATTCTTACCTGCAGAGGGGTGAGGTCAGCTATGCTTCGGTCTTGCGGAGCTATTTCCCCAGGGGGGGAGAAGGAGAAAGAAAGAAGTGAGCCAGACATTCTTTTCATTCACCCTAGACTAACCCGGGTAACCTCAGCCCTCAATCCTCTGCTACTTGTCCATCAAGGAGCCTGAGGCATTAGATCACTTGTTGTGCGGCCACCACAGGACCAATGGAGGTTTCCATGCTCCTGTGGGTTACGTCTTTCAGGTAGTGGGCTGTGAGGGTCGTCTGACGCTTCCACACGTCCGCTTGCAATACCTGTGCCACAAAAAAATTTTTCTTGAACGCCAGAGACATTGCAATGCCTTTGACGTCATGAGCTCTGGGTTGGTTGGACAGAGGAGGATCTGGATATAGAGCGTATTCGATTACTTTCCTTATCCAGGAGGAAATAGTATTCCTCGTGACCCTCCTCTTGACCTTCCCCGTGCTGACAAAAAGTGCTCGTACACGGGGGCGAGCTTTTGCTGTTCTTTTTAAGTGTACTGTATATGTATATGTATGTATATATATATATATATATATATATATATATATATATATATATATATATTATACATACATACATATATACACACACACACACACATATATATATATATATATATATATATATATATATATATATATATATATATATATATATATATATATATATATATATATATATACATACATACATACATGTAGGAGGAAGACTCCGTCTCTTCCAGGATCGTTGGACCTTCGATCCCTGGGCCCACAACATCGTCAAAAATGGACTAGGCTAGAGCTGGAAGACATCACCACCAGCATTTCCACAATTCTTCCAGCACTCCACCCCCATTTCTGGAAAAATATGTCCAAGAACTCTTGAACAAAAGGGTGATCAAGAGAGCAAAGTCCATCAAATTTCAGGGAAGGCTGTTCTGTGTTCCCAAGAAAGACTCCGACAAACTCAGAGTCGTCCTGGACTTGTCCCCTCTCAACAAGTTCATCGAGAACAACAAGTTCAAGATTCTAACCCTTCAGCACATAAGGGCCCTATTGCCCAGAAAGGCATACACAGTCTCCATAGACATGGCGGACACCTATTAGCACATGCCGATGAATCGCCAGATCTCCTCCTACCTAGGATTCAGGCTTCAAAAACGAAAGTACACTTTCAGAGCCATGCCCTTCGGACTCAACATAGCCCCAAGGGTCTTCACGAAGCTTGCAGAGACTATCGTTCAACAACTACGCCTACAGGTTGTCCAGGTAATGGCCTACCTAGACGATTGGCTGGTGTGGGCAGCATCGGAAATGGTATGCCTGCAAGCATCCAAGAAAGTGATCCAATTCCTGGAACATCTAGGATTCAAGATCAAAACCAAAAAGTCTCGACTATCTCCGGCTAAGAAGTTCCAATGGCTAGGCATACATTGGGACCTACAGTCACACTGTCTCTCCATTCCGTTAAAGAAGAGGAGGGAGATAGCGAGGTCTGTCAAGAGACTCCTCAAATCCAAATGGATTTCAAGACGTCAACATGAGCGTGTGCTCGGCTCCCTCCAGTTCGCTTCGGTGACAGACCCAGTGATGAAAGCACAGCTAAAAGATGCATCAGGAGTCTGGAAAAGATACGCATCAAACGCTCAAAGAGATCTCAGATGACCACTCTCGTCTCGGCTTCGGTCACTCCTCAAGCCATGGTCGGAGGCCAGCAAGTTCAAGAGGTCAATGCCTCTACAACTGCCTCCACCCTCAGTTACCATCCATACGGACGCATCGCTGGAAGGATGGGGGGGGGGGGGGGGCACTCCCACCAACGCAAGACTCAAGGAACCTGGTCCTCCCTGTTCAAGATGTTCCATATCAACATCTTGGAGGCCATGGCAGTCTTCCTCATTCTGAAGAGACTGTCTCTTCATCCCTCAGCCCACGTGCGATTGACTTTGGACAGCGATGTTGTGGTCAGATGTCTGAATCGTCAAGGCTCACGATCGCCTCAACTCAACCAAGTGATAGTAGCCATCCTCCGCCTAGCGGAGAAGAAGAGATGGCACTTATCAGCAGTTCACCTTCAAGGGTTCCGCAATGTGACAGCGGACGCTCTGTCCAGGATAGCTCTGATAGAGTCAGAATGGTCCTCTAGACTCAGATTCATTCTCCTTCATCTTACAACAAGTCCCGGAACTGCAGATCGACCTCTTCGCAACGAGCGACAACAAGAAACTTCCTCGATACGTGGCCCCGTACGAGGACCCTCGAGCAGAAGCAGTGGACGCCATGTCCCTGGACTGGAATAGATGGACCAGGATTTACCTGTTCCCTCCGCCCAACCTTCTGCTCAAGGTCCTCACGAAGATGAGATCCTTTCAAGGAACGGCAGCCCTAGTGGCTCCCAAGTGGCCCCTGAGCAACTGGTTCTCCCTGATTCTGGAATTACAACCGAAGCTGATCCCACTGCCGGAACCAGTTCTGTCTCAAGTTCAGAAGTCGACTGTCTTCGCTTCATCACAGAAAACCAGAGCCCTTCATCTCATGATTTTCTCTCCCTTGCCGTAAAGAAAAGGTTTGAATTCTCGAAGAAAAGTCTAGACTTCTTGGAGGAATATAAGTCAAAATCTACCAGAAGGCAATACGAGTCATCTTGGAAGAAATGGGTAACCTTTGTCAAGGCAAAGAATTCGAAGGAAATCTCGATGGATTTCTGCCTGTCTTTCTTTATCCACCTTCATGAACAAGGTTTAGCAGCCAACAAGATCTCTACGTGTAAATCTGCCCTGACAAGACCCTTGCTATATGCCTTCCAAATAGATCTGTCTAACGAAATCTTCAACAAGGTGCCGAAGGCCTGTGCTAGACTCAGACCAGCGGCCACTCCGAGAACCATTTCATGGTCTCTTGACAAAGTGCTACACTTCACCTCAGGCTTAGACAATGAGACTTGCCCTCTGAAAGATTTGACCCAGAAAGTTATTTTCTTGTTTGCTTTAGCATCAGGGGCTAGAGTTAGTGAAATTGTGGCATTATCTAGGGAAGAGGGCCAGATCCGGTTCGCTGACACAGGCGAGCTCACCCTCTTTCCTAACCCAACGTTTCTCGCCAAGAACGAGTTACCCCCAAAAAGATGGGGTCCCTGGAGAATCTGCCCTCTGAAGGAAGATATCTGTGTGTGCCCTGTGGAGAGTCTAAAGGTCTATCTTCGCAGAACTTCAGACTTCGGGGGAGGACAACTCTTTAAAGGAGAAACATCATGGGTCAAACCTGTCACTTAAACAACTACGGGAAAAGATCGCCTACTTTATTCGCAGAGCGGATTCTGACAATACACCCGTAAGTCATGATCCTAGGAAGGTCGCCTCTTCCCTGAACTTTTTCCAGCTAATGGACTTCAAGAGTCTTCCCTCTTTTACTGGATGGAAGTCTTCCAGGGTGTTCTTTAAGCACTACGCGAAGCAAGTGCAAGAAGTTAAGCGATACGTGGTGGCGGCAGGTAGTGCTCTAAAACCTGCCGCTTAGTGCTGCGAGGAACAGTGAATTTTATGGGACTTAAAATTCTAAGGGTGTATATGTTGGCCCTAGGGCACAACATAGTAGTGATTGTCATCATGGGCCTGTTCTAATATACTAAGGTGATATAACATAGACTGAACACTAGTGCCGCGTGTTTTTTACACGAGTGTATATTGAGACATTCTCAGAATGACATTACAATTCCATACGGAAATTAAAGTATGTGGCAAGTTTTCCTTTTCAGGTACTACAAATATTTGTTTATGTCAATGTGCCTATGTTATCTAATTGATTTTCAATTACAAAATAAAAAATTTTAAGTAATTTTTATTTTTCCTAACATACTTACCGAGAGCTACTTTCTTAGGAGTTACCAGTAACCTCCTCTCTACCGACCAGAGTTTTGTGTAGTTTACCCCCAAACCGTTTTCTAAGGAGGCCTACCCCCGGCATTAAGGAATGTGCCCCGAGGGTAGGCTTATCGTAGGTCGATGTCCGGCCGGGTCAGCCTCATCAGTAAGTTCTATTGGATTAGCACAATGCTAGCAAGGGAAGAGAGGCACTCGGGGAAGGAAGGGAGGGCCATTACCCGAAAGTAGTTCTCGGTAAGTATGTTAGGAAAAATAAAAAATTTTAAGTAATTCTTATTTTTCCTAACATACTTACCGAGAACTACTTTCTTAGGAGTTACTAGTAACCTCCTCTCTACCGACCAGAGTTTTGTGTAGTTTACCCCCCCCCCCCGCTTTCTAAGGAGGCCTACCCCCGGCATTAAGGAATGTGCCCCGAGGGTAGGCTTATTGTAGGTCGATATACGGCCGGGTCAGCCTCATCAGTAAGTTCTATTGGATTAGCACAATCCTAGCAAGGGAAGAGAGGCACTCGGGGAAGGAAGGGAGGGCCATTACCCGAAAGTAGTTCTCGGTAAGTATGTTAGGAAAAATAAAAATTACTTAAAATTTTTGATTTGTTCCAACACGAATACTTACCTCGAACTACTTTCTTAGGAGACTTACACTTTTGGAGGCGGGAGTGCTATTCTGACCCCCTGACCCGGGACGTGGAGGCCAAGAGGCCCAGGGATAACGGGACCTACTAGAAAACGGATGTGAGGGTAACTACACAAGAGTTCACGTTAGTGTCTAAGTACTCACCCTTTGAAAAACTTCTTCTGATGTTCCTTCCAGTAGCGTAGTCGTGAAGAAGGTGTTATCCAATGGTATCAGTTGGTAATCCCCGAAGAGGCTAGGAAGCAACTGGGTAGGAGGAAGGAAACCGCACTTGTGCCTACCGGTTGCTAGCCTTGATTGCGCCTGGGGCTTTTACCGTTACACCGCTTGGAGGGCGGAGATGACTGTTCCAATGGAGAACCCGTCTAAGGACTTCCTCGAGTAGTCCTTGAGGTAATGGGCAGTAAAGGTTGACTGGTTCGACCAAGTACCTGCTCGCAGGATCTGACCCACTGCCATGTTTTTCTCAAAGGCTAAGGAGGTGCTCAGGCCCCTGATGTCATGAGGTCGGGGGTTGCCTGGCACTGCTATGCCATCTTCCTTGTAGGCTCTGGCAATAACTTGTCTCAACCAGAAGGAAATGGTGTTCTTGGAAACTTGTTTCTTATTAATACCTGTGGATACGAAGAGGCTTTTGATGCCTGGGCGGAGATGAGCTGTTCTTTCCAGGTATTTTCTAATTGTCCGTACAGGGCATAATTTTAAATCTTCTGCATTACCCGTCCTAGGAATGGCAGGAATTGAGAAACCTTCTTACTTCGGATCCCAGACTGCTGAGTTCTGAGTCTTAGCCACAAAAGAAGGCACGAACTTGAAGGATACTTCTTTCCACCCCTTCGAATGAGAAACGTCATATGACAGACCATGCATCTCACCCACTCTCTTAGCGGACGCCAAGGCCAGCAAGAAGACGGCCTTGAGGTTGAGATCTCTGTCCACGATATCCTTCAAAGGTTCAAAGGGGGGACGACACAACATCTTCAGGACCTTGGCTAAGTCCCACTGGGGCACCCTACTCGCCTGTGGGGGGCAGGACTGCTCGAAACTCTTGACAAGCATCGCTATGTGTCTCGAGGCCCCCAGGTCGATGCCCTTCAGGAGGAAGACTTGGCCTAAGGCCGCCCGAACTCCTTTTATGGCTGGGATTGACATTCCCACCTTGTCTCTAAGAAACACCAGAAAATCTGCTATGTCTGGGACAGAGGCCTTAAGAGGTTTAATGTGCCTCTCAGAGCACCACTTCGTGAAGGAGGCCCACTTAGCCTGGTAGACCGCGGCTGATGACTTTCTCAGGTATAGAGACATTCTCTTAGCCGTGGACGAAGAATATCCTTCTTTCTTCAGGAGCCGCTCGATAGTCTCCAGGCGTGAAGACGTAGGGAGAGTGGGTTGTCGTGGAGCCTGAGAAAGTGAGGTTGATGCAGAAGGTCTGACCTGTCGGGCAGAGGCCACGGTGGTTGACTCGTTAGGTCTTTTAGATCCGCGAACCACTCTCTCTCCGGCCACCAGGGCGCTACCAAAGTCATCTTTAGGTTTCGGGCTGTCCTTACTCTGTTGAGCACTTGCCTTATCAACGTGAAAGGGGGAAAAGCATACACATCTAGATTGTCCCACTTGTGCTGAAAAGCGTCTTCTAAGGCTGCTTTCGGGTCTGGCACAGGAGAGCAATATACGGGGAGTTGGGCGTTGAGTTTTGTTGCAAAGAGGTCCATCACCGGGGAACCCCAACGTTGGATGATGAGCTTGGCTACTTCCGGAAGAAGGGACCATTCTGTCCCTACTATCTGGCCCATTCTGCTGAGGCCGTCGGCCAGTACGTTTTTCTTCCCGGGAATGAACCTTGCTAACAACACCACTTGGTTCTCTTCTGCCCAATCTAGAATTTCTATGGTGAGATCGCACAACTCCTTCGACTTCAAGCCTCCTTGTTTCTTTATGTATGCCACTACCGTGGCGTTGTCGCACATCAACGCCACGGTGTTTCCCTTTAGTAGACTCGCGAAGTGTAGGCAAGCCTTCTGGACTGCCTTCAACTCCAGGACATTGATGTGGAGTTCTTTCTCCCCGTCCAACCAGGTCCCTCGTGCTGTTTCGTCGAGGAGATGGGCTCCCCACCCTTGGTTGGAGGCGGCTGTGAACAGTAGTAACTCGGGTGGATCGCTCCCGAAGGGCATCCCCTTGAGTGAGTTCGACCGGCAATGCCACCATTCCAGAGAGGGTCTCGTGTTCGGTCGGACTGGGATTAGAACTTGTTGTGAGTCCAGTTGGCACCAGAGGTTCTTCAGGTTCCATTGTATGGATCTGAGCCTTACCCTCCCTTGGGGAACCAGTTTCTCCAATGAGACCAGGTGACCTATCAGCTTCTGCCAGCCTTTCGCTCTCCTGGGACGCTTTGACAAGAACGGCTGAATGATATGCATGAGGTTTCTTATCCTGTCCTCCGAAGGGAAGGCTTTTCCTAGAATGGTATCTAATGTCATTCCCAAGTAGTTCATTCTGGTGGATGGGGATAGGTTTGACTTCTTCGGGTTGATTACGATGCCCAGATCCTTGCAAAACTGGAGGAGTTTTCTCCCTTGCTCCTCCAAGAGGCCCTTTGAGGCGGAAAGAAGCAACCAGTCGTCCAGGTATCGGATGAGGCGAATGCCTCGTTCGTGAGCCCACACTGAGACAGTCGTGAAGACTCTCGTGAACACCTGGGGTGCTGTTGACAGTCCGAAGCAAAGGGTCCTTAATTGCAGGATCTGGGAACCCCATTTCACCCGGAGGAACTTTCGACTCGAGGGGTGGACCGGAATTTGGAAGTATGCGTCCTTGAGGTCTATGGTCATCATGTAATCTTTCTCCCTCAAGGACAGCAGGACTGACTTCGGAGTGTCCATTTTGAAGTCCGTCTTCTTGATGAATTTGTTGAGAGCCGACAGATCTATAACCGGTCTCCACCCCCCCCCCCCCCCCCCGTCGCTTTTTCTACCAGGAACAGGCAACTGTAGAAACCTGGCCCTGGGAGAAGAACTTCTTCCATGTCGCCCTTCTCTAACATGGAGGACACCTCCTCTTGAAGGGCGGTCCTCTTTAACGGGTCTCTGGGAGCTAGCCATTCCGCCCGGCTGGCCGGGATAAGAGGGGGTGGTTCTGTTAAGAACGGAAGTCTGTAGCCCTCCTTTAGTACGGACACTGCCCAAGGCTCTGCTCCCTGAGCCTTCCATGCTTGCCAATGAAGTCTGAGGCATCCCCCAACCCGAGGCTTGGGCGGGGATAGGGGGCCTCCCACTCTATCTTCTTCTGGGGGAGCGGCCTGATCTGCCTCTCCTAGAGGCAGAGTAACCCGACCTGAAGGAGCTTGAGGGCGCTGGAGCTCCCCTGCGGGGGGGCTGAGGCGTTGCGGACCAGGAGGAAGAGGGAGCCTCTCTCCTCGTAGTGCTGGGAGAGGCTTGGGACGTTGCGGCACTATCCGAGACGGACCTCTTGTAGGGCGGTCTCCTAGAAGGCGTAGGTCTGGGGATGTTAGACTCCTTCTTCTTCGAGACCTTCTCCATGATGGCCTCTAGTTCCTTCAGGGGAAACAAGGACTCTCCCCACAAGGGTAAGCTCCGTATGGCCCACGATTCCCTGTCTGGTACCTTCCGGGACACCTTCGTCAGTACGGTGTCTCTCTTACGGAGTACCCAGTTAGCCGTCAGGGCGAGCGACTGGTAAGTTAAAAACTTAAGGGTTTTACCCCCGGAGGTAATAAGGTCTCCCAGGAGGCCTTGCTGGTCAGGGTCTGCGGGGTCGAACGAGGCTTGTACCCCTACCAAAGTGGAAGCCCACCAGTCCAGCCAAGAGGAGACGTTCACTAAATCTCTCGACATTTCCTCCATCATGGAGGCCTCTGCTGGCGAGAAACAGACCGGGGCCGAAGAGGCCCTATCGTCTGAGACGCCCTGACTCAGGATGTCGATGGAAGACTCCACCTTACAGGGGCCTGGGCGACGTCCCGCTGGCACATAAACCTTGCCTTGGGTTCTGAGGCCCTGGAGCAATTTCGAGGAACTCTGGGTTTTGGGGGCTTCGGCATTACTAACCACCACCTTGTCCACATACTCCTGCCCTAGGACCAGATCTCGGGGTAGAGGAAGGGCTAGAGACGTCTTAGGTTGGGTAGGAGTCTGCATAATTCTTAATAGGCTTGACCTCCAGTAATCCTCGTCTGTAGCTGTAGGTTCCTCGATTTTGTGGTGTCTTCTGTCTGATAAGGCCAACCACCCTCCTATAGGCCGAGTCCTCCATTGGTGAACCCTCCCTTCCGTCAGCCGAGGTCTCGGCTTGGGGCCGGGGAGCTGGGTTACCGGGCACGCCGACTGGACGTCTAGCTCTTGGTGCCAGGGGCGCCGTCCTACCGAGGTACTGGATCTCATCTGCGGGGACGTCCGCACCAGGGGCCTGGGTTAACGCAGGCATCGCTGGTTCAGCGGGGACTCTCGTCCGCCCTAGGGCTCTGGGTGCCGAGGACGCGGTTCCCGTGGGCTGACCCGACAGCGGGAACCGTTCCTTCCGACCCGAAGGCCGCACCAGCTGGGCTGGTTCGGCCAGGCCGCCCGACGAGAAGCGCGTTTCCCCCCACTGGGCGGGGTGAACCGGAGGCTTCGAGGACTTATGCCTTCTTGTAAAGTCCTTCCTGCGAGCTAGGTCGCGAGGGTCAAGGTTGTGTTTTGAGGACGGCATCCTTGGCGAACACTCTCTGGACCGGCGGTCCGGGGAACAAAGCACCTTTGAGTTCCGGGGTACGAAGACCCAGTCGCCATCAGGAGACCTACTCCTCCTATACTTACGCCCTGGGGAGCGGGAGCGCTTGCTACTATACCGGGAGCGCGACCTTGAACGGGAACGCTTGCTCCTGGACCGCTCCCTCCGACGACGGTGTTTTACCCTGACTTCCTCCGACGACGAGAAATAAACATCCGACGAACCCGACGACACTGTGCTTATCGCATGTCGGCCGGTAGCGAGGACTGCGGGGGACTTCTTGGGACGTTGAGTGCCCGAGGTCGACGGCTGGAGGAAATCTTCGGGGACTTCCGTGAGGGGGGCCGGGAACGATTCAAAGCGTTCCATGCCAGGGAGCCAGGGGTCCAGGGCCACTTCCATTCTTAAGGGTGACCTACCCAGCGTCTTCGGAAGCCTCCAACCGAAGGCATCATTACCCGAAGGTCGTAACTTCTTCTGGTTGTCTCGGCCTAACGAAGACCCAGAAGCACAGGCCCACGAGGGCGGCGAAGATACAGACAATGCGTTACTACCCCACAAGGGGTCATCGGAGGACGCGTGCCCCCCGAGCACAAGGGCCGACTCTCCGGACGCACTACTGGGTTCTTCACTAGCCCTAGAAGGGCCCGCAATCGGCACTGCACTTTCACTAGGTTCCTGGGGAAGGGCGCCTTGTTCTTTCTCTAAGCCAGACTTACCTCGTCCCCTACTCTGTGTAGGGGACGGCGAAACAGAGGCCCCGTCGGACCGCTCACTGGGTGATGGTAGCGGCGAAGTAACACTAGCTTTCCTGGGGGAACGTTTCGCTGATTTTCTCTTTTTCGTACCGTACCGTACCCACTAGATATCGCTCCAGTCTACACACTCGGGGCACGTATCTGCTGACGAACAAACCCTTCCCCTACAGGAGGAGCAAAGGGAGTGAGGATCCACTTCAGGCTTGGAGAGGAACGCTCCACACGATTTACCGGCTCTAGGCCCCGGACAACGGCGGATTTGCTCCATAATGTACACAACGCAAGACACAAGCACGAAGGGAATCAATGAAAACACTGGGTAAGCACACGGGTGGAAGGTGAACACACAGGAACACCCGGGAAAAGTAAACTGGAAAACACGTTACCACGCGGGGAACACATGGGGCCCTAGAACGCACACAAAGGATCGATAGAGAACGAGGGCGACGTGTTTACACGTCGCGACCAGAGAACTTACTGATGAGGCTGACCCGGCCGGACATCGACCTACGATAAGCCTACCCTTGGGGCACATTCCTTAATGCCGGGGGTAGGCCTCCTTAGAAAACGGGGTGGGGGGTAAACTACACAAAACTCTGGTCGGTAGAGAGGAGGTTACTGGTAACTCCTAAGAAAGTAGTTCGAGGTAAGTATTCGTGTTGGAACAAATTACATATTTTCTTTACATGTATGTTCAAATTTCACATCACATGTACGCTCATCCTCATTAATTTTAAATAAATGTATAATGGTTTTTATGCGTCTTATTTCGCCCTAAAACATTATAATAAAGATATGTGAGTGTATTTTTCTACCCTTCTTCTGCATGATGTGTTAAACAATAATACTACCTTTGTTCCTACGCTTATGCAAACCTTTCCAGCGAAATGCAACTTGTCCCGACACTTGATACAAACTCAGGCTATCGACATGCAATGAGACCTGCATGTCCTCTTTGACTACTGGGTGGGTTCAGTATAACATGCAACTTCGAGACTTTTCCCGAGTCTGGCCTGTCTCTTCCCTGTAGGGGACAGGAAGCACTAACATTCTACATGTTAAGCGGATATGACTATAACGGTGTTGTCATAGGTCTCTTAGGTCCTAATGACCAAGGAAATATTGTCTGGAAGTCGAAGGCACAACTGGGAAATCCACGATACATTAATGCTCTGGTAAACTTCCATTAGGACGACATGGCCTAAGCCCAAAAAACGTATTTTGAGCGACGCGAAAAATCTATTTTTGGGTGAGATAGCCATGTCGTCTTGATGGACCCACCCTCCTTTCTATGAAAGGCCTTAGCAGGCTCCCTCCCTATCTTACTGTATCTGGAGGTACTGGCCGAACGCTAAAAGGAATGAAGATGGCGGGCGGATGCTACGTCATCCAAGATGGCGACGGGGTTGACGTCATCCCAGTGCCCATAACAGTAACGAAGGAGGAGAACTTTGTAACGGCTCCTCACCAATCTTGCCACTTCTTCCCCCTCAAAGCGTAAACGCTATATGGGGTGCAGATAGCTATGTGGCGTGTCAAGAATACATCCCGTTATTATGCGATATCCTAAAAAGTAACTTTAGGGATATTCGCGCCAGAAGTTAGAATTCTGGAGACCTTAGTTTAATTCTCTGGGAATATCCACTGTAGTCAAATATACCCTAGGAAGCTACTGAAGGAACCTTCCATCAGGACGACATGGCTATCTCACCCAAAAATAGATTTATATATATATATATATATATATGGATATATATATATATATATATATATATATATATATATATATATATATATATATATATACATATATATATATATATATATATATATATACATACATATATATATATATATATATATATATATATATATATATATAGATATATATATATATATATATATATATATATATATATATATATATATATATATATATATATATACATATATATATATACATACATACATATATATATATATATATATATATATATATATATGTGTGTGTATATATATATATACATTTATATATATATATATATATATATATATATATATATATATATATATATATATATTTATATATATATATATATATACATAAATATATATATATATATATATATATATATATATATATATATATATATATGTATATAATATATATATATATATATATATATATATACATATATATATATATATATATATATATATATATATATATATATACATCAGATGTGGAAAAAAGGTATATGAAAATAAAAGAATCTTAACAAAGAAGAAAACTAAGGAGGTGCTGAAGGAAAGGCAAATCTTTCCGCCCAGCAACTGAAGTGAACTGAACGTAAACAATGAAAAAAAGATTATAATTCACTATGTTTTTATTTACGAATGCAATACTAATATGAATAATACATGATTATTAACCCTTTTACCCCCAGGCTATTTGGAAATTTCAAACCCTTAACCCCCAGGGGGTTATTTTTTTCCCAGCACATTTTGCAGTATTTTTTTTAAATTGCTTTAAAAGCCTTAATTTTTGTCATAGAGAGGTCAGGTTGGTCTCATTCTCTTGGAAAATGCCTGAATTTTTTCAAAAAATTATCAAAAATATGAAAAAAAACATTTTTATAGCATTTTTTTGCAAGGACGTACCGGTACGTCCATGGGGTTAAAGGGATGGCTTTTGTGAAACGTACCAGTACGTCCTTTGGGGGTAAAAGGGTTAATGGACACAGTTAAGTGAAACACTATTTCTATCAAAATCGAGTTTATTTCAAATATAGCTGTAACTTTTTACCACAGTAGTATATGGATATACGGTGTACAGCGAGAGCTAGGACGTGCTGGGTGGAGAGAGAGGCAAGTGGTGCGATGCACGCACAGTGTAAAAGAGCATGGGCTGATTATACTGTATGTATACATGGTCAGTCTCTAGGGAATTATCCTGCTAGATAGGGCAATATTACTGTTCTTTGCCTCTGCCATTCAGAAGTGGCATTTAAACCTTTAAAATCCTAAATTGGAAAGATAGGAATCTGGAATCAGGTACGGATGGAATCTGAGGTTTCGCGACAAAATCTGGAAGGAAGGAGAGAGAAACCTGCCTCCACCTCTTGAATGGATGATGTTGAAGGAAAGCCCAAGCAGCTCGTTAACAGGTTTAGTCAAAGATAAAGGGGGGAGGACAACCGTTTTTATGGTGGTCGCTCTCCGAACTCTGAAGCTTACCTCAACAATTTGTAGGGTGACCTCTTTAATGAATGTAACAACTTTCCCATCTTCCACGAAGGAAAGCTCACCTGAACTGGAAGGCAGGTCTGCTCAAAACTCCTGATTAGTATAGAAATTTCCTCCAAGGAAGAAATATCTATTCCATTTATTCTAAAGACTTGGCTCAAAGCCGAGCGATAGCCTTTGACCGCTGAAATAGAAGTTTCTCCTTTAAGAGGTAGTACAGAAAGTCAGCAATTAGAGGTACAGAGTCTCTGAGAGGGAGATACCCCTCCCACGACACCAACCACAGAAGAGGGCCCACTTGGCTTGGAATACAACTGGCGAGGATTGGCGGAGGTAGCCAGGCATCTGCTGCACTATCTCTCGAGAGAAGCCTTTCTCAGAGAAGAGATGCAGATTATTTTCCATGTGTGAAGATAAAGGGATCCCGGTGCATTGTGGAAAATCCTGGAGTGAGGCTGACGTAGAAGGTTGTGGGGAGTTTGCAACTCTCTCGGAGTCTCTGTTAGGAGGTGTACAAGGTCAGGGTATTACTCCATGCGTGGCCATCTTGGAGCTACCAACATAAACAACAGGTTGAGAGTGTCCCTGACTCAACCGAGGACTCTTCGATTTAGACAGAAGAGCAAACGCACTAAGACTATCCCACGAGTGCTGAAACACACCCTCGAACGCTACTTCTCACTCTGGAATGGGAGAGCATTAGATCAGGAGCTTTTAGTTAAAAGATGTTGCAATGAGGTTTTTCGCTAGAGAAAATCCCAAAAATTCAAAATCTCCACTGCTACTGAAGACCACTACAAAATGACAACTTGGGTCTTCCTGCTCAACTTATCTGCTACCAAGTTCATCTTCCCTGGGATGAAGCGGGCTGGAAAGTGTAATTGCATTGTCCTCTGCCCAGTCGAGTCTCTCTGCTGCTAGATAGCACAGCTGCAGATACAGTACATAGAACCTCCTTGTTTGTTGAAGTAGTACACCACAGTGGTGTTGTCGCTCATCAACACAATTGAGTCACCTGCTAAAAGAGGCCAAACTCTTGGAGAGTTAAGAAGGCTGTTCTTTTCTCCAAGATATTTATGTGGTACAGCAATCTTCCTTTGTCCAGGAGCCAGATATCATGTGTAAGTCTAAGTGGGCTCCCCACCCATCTGGAAGCGTCTGAAAAAATAAGGAACTCCGGAGCAAGCAGCAAGAGCGGTTATCCTTGTAAAAGGTTTTCTTCCTCCAACAACCATCTGAGGTCCCTTTTGGATTCTTCTCCTAACCTTACGGGACAGAATGAGTTGTCAAGATGTTGCATCCATGCTGACTTTAGCTTTCATTGAAGAGATCTTAGGCACGATCTGCCTACTGACACCAACTTCTCTAGAGACGTCATGTCCCAGGAGACTGCTACTGGTGAGCTAAGAGAATCGACTGTTGCAGGTAAAGAAGAGCTGCCTTCCGCAAACATGACAATCTTTTTCGAAGGAAAAACTCTTCCTAGGACAATATAGATGTCCATCCCTAGATATACTATCTTCTGCATCGGTGACAGGACAGACTTCTACCAATTTATCATAACTACCAGGTCCTCACAAAACGATAGAACCCTATCTCTAAAGAGAATGAGTTCCTCTTCTGATTTTGCCAGAATCAACCAATCGTCCAGGCAGTGGAGCAGGCAGATCCCGCTGGCGTGAACCACCAATGAGATTAGTTTGAAGACTCTCGTGAAGACCTTTGGCGCCGTCGACATGCCAAAAAAGGAGAACCTTGAATTGAAGGACCTTTACTGCTACCAATACCCAGAGATACTTCCTGGAGGAAGATTGAACTGGGATCTGAAAGTAAGCATCTCTCAAATCCAAGGACATAATTTAATCCTGCAGTCTTATTGCTTGCAATACTGTGGCCACTGTCTACATCTTGAATGGTGTTTAGAGGATGAAGCTGTTGAAAGCGGAGGTTGATAATGAAGTTGTTGAGAGCCAAGGTTGATAACCGGTCTCCAACCTCCAAACGCCATCCTTACAAGAATGAGTCAAAAGAAGAAGTCTGAGGAGCTGCCATTGACCTCTTGAAGTGCACCCTTCAGCAGCATGCTCTATACTTCCTTCTGTTGGGCAAGATATTTTACAGATCCCTGGCGATATAATGATGTCACCGTAGGATGAATTAAAGGAGGGAGAGAGCTGAGGAATGGGAGGAGGTATTTGGACCAGAGAACCTCCATCATCCATCTCTCTACTCTGTGGAAGCACCCTCTCACCCACTGGTGGTGGAATGGGGGGAATGTCATCCCTAGTGTATGCATTTTCCTTTACCTTTCCCCCTACGTCTACCTCAACCCTGATTTTGTCAAGAGGGGAAAGACTGCGCAGAAGCTGTTTTGAGGATGAATTGTTGAGGATGTGCTTCTCTCTGCGTTGGTTTTGAGTAAAAGGTCTCCCTTGACCCAACATCAAATGTTGGGGCTGGCAAAAGGACACCACCTTCTGATGGATGAAGTGCTGGGTCTCTTTTTGCCACTTCTCAATTATAACATCTATCTCTGCCGGCAGAAAAAGCGAAGACTCCCTGAAGGACGACAACCGATGCACTTATAAAAATGAGAGGTCACCGCCTCTTGACGTTTAAGCACCCAGTTTGCTCACTGGTTGACAGCCTGGTTCATAAGAAACTCTTCTGTCCTGGCCCCTGTCAGGACAGTTTCCTTAAGGGCTTTCTTCTTGGTAAGGTCAGCAAGATCTTAAGTGTATGCCAAGAAGATGAGAGTCCCAGACCAGGGGTCAATCCAGGATGCCACCTGCATTGTTGCCATGACCATGACCTGCATGCCTGATCTTTTGCCACCAAAAAGTAAACTGGGACCGCCGCTAACTCTTCCAAACACCAACCTGGAGTCAGCGATACCACAGCTGGATCAAGAGGAAGAAGAGAGGGAAGGCCCTCCTGCATCTGATAGTACTTGCGGTGTCAAGGGAAGGCTGCTGGATCAAGCAGAAGGACTTCTCTGCCCTAAGCACATTCTTGGATCCCATAACCTGGGTCTCTACCTTGGTTAAAGTCTGCTTGGTCAAAACTGACTATGGAAGCTCAAGTTTGAGTCTGGCAGTGCTGAGAGCACACCAAAGAAGTCAATTGCTGCCGTCTTGCCTTTAGGAGATGTTACTGCTTTGAGGCCTTTGGCTTTTTGAAAGCAGTAAGGTACTGTACTGTAAGGAAAAGGGAATTTGGCTCCCCCTCTTCTGCCTCCAAAGGACCAGGAACAATTGACTGAGGAAGGTTTCCTTTAGCCCCTTTTAACGCTGACTTGGAGTCTTCCTCTTCTGGGTTGTTGTCTCCTGACTGATGAGAAGGTCCAGCTGACGTCTCTTGCTCCTGAATCCTCACCCTGAAGCAAATGGGAAAGTCTCAGATCCTTGGGAGTGCACTTGGTGTATTTGCTCTCTCTTGAGGGTGCCTGCTGCTAAAGGAGAGAGGTTGCTAGCCAATGTACTTAGGGCTACTGGTGCCCCGTTGTCTAGAAGGTGGCTGGTGGGTTGAAGATCAGTCTTCTTCCTCTTAGCTGAAAGTGGATGCTCTTCAGAGAATTCAATCAGTGAGAGCCAATAATTCTCTATCAAAGAGATCTCTTTGGAGAGAGCAAATCTCTCTAAGTTACTACTTGGGGGGGGGGAGAGTGACAGGAATTCTGCCAGTAAACCTTTAGTGTTTACTTTAACACAAACAATGCTTGAAGAAGAGAGGAGAGAAGTGGGAT
The DNA here is from genome assembly GCF_036898095.1 of Palaemon carinicauda. Classification (NCBI taxonomy): domain Eukaryota; kingdom Metazoa; phylum Arthropoda; class Malacostraca; order Decapoda; family Palaemonidae; genus Palaemon; species Palaemon carinicauda. The sequence goes on from NC_090728.1 coordinate 94,444,283, forward strand.
CCTCCCTCCATGGAGGCCCCCAACTTGCTTTGGAGAGTGGGTGCGTCTCTTACTCTGAGGGCGAAGGTACCTGTGGGGGAGGCTTACCTGATGAATGCCTTGTTGACGTAGGCAGTCGGTTATTTCAGGAAAGACTAGGCCGAGCCTCTAACGGGTGTCTGGAGTGCCATGTAGGCACACGTTTCGCTGGCTCAGAGGATAGCTTTGAATATTCATCAGGAGAAGCAGGATTAGAGGGGACTCTTTTATCCTGACTTACCTTTACTGGAGAGGAAGCCTGCAGTGAGCAGATGACGAGCATTCATGACAATCTGTAGGAGAACGCGTTGAAGGAGTACGTGCCCACTGATGATGACGACTTTTGTGTCTAGCACAAACAGGTGAAAATCGAGAATCTTTTTCTTCCAAATATTGCTTGCAGCAATCAGACGAAGAATGTCGCCTAATATCACTAGGCGAGCTAACATTGTCCTCTAACGAAAAAAGATCATAGCATCGCTTGAGCGCAAGTGGAGCGAGAGCGTGTTGTCCTCTGACAAGGAAAGATTGTATGATCACTTGAACTCGCTCACACTTAAACGGAGACAAATGTCTAGAAGCGCTTTACTCAGCCTAAGGGAAGCAAGGAGATGAGTGAGGGATGAGGCGAGGAGCGTCCAGGAGAGGGGCTTGCAGGAACATCTGTGGCAGGTGAGGACCAACTATACAAAGCCTGGCAATTGGTAGGTTGATGAGGCGATGGTGAGCATCCCAAAACACCTCTAGAAGAGGATCGTTCTTGATGAATGTGGCGAGGGGAGACAGAATTCCTTAGAGAAGAACATCTAGCAGGGTGAGAAGGAAATGTTATATGGCTACGAGAGGCAGGATCAGGCAAGGTGCTGGAGAACATGCAAGGCAAGAGAGGCAGGGACCTTGGACTGCAAGAGAAGACACAGGTGAAGCTCAACTAGAAGCACATCTGAAACTGCGAAGTAAAGGTCTAAGATGAGACTGATGAAACAGTTAAGTGCTTGCTGAGGAAGCTCGCCGTTTGGATGAGTGTGAGGGCAAGGGTCTGGAAGAGTGTGAGGTCAAAGGTCTGGAAGTTGAAGTGCTAGGAAAAGGTTGTCTGGGCGGAAAGTCATCCTTGGAGCATGAGACAGACCTTCTCTGAAGGGCATGCTCCAAGGAGCAATACTCAGGAGGCTAGCTCAGAGAAGGGCGAGGGTAATCTGCTTGCTGAAGTCCAAAGAAGGACTGGGCAAAGGATCTGGAGAGCCAGGAACAAGATCATTCTGCCAAATGGCTCCAGCCAGAGTGAAGTGTGCTCTCACTGATGGCCGAATTATCAGTGATCAGGCGGGGGCGGTTGCCTCCCCATTACCGATAGGTTGTTTACACCCTGTTATAATCTTAACTGACGTGTTTCCGCTTCACTTTTCTATTTTCCTATAGTAAACAACAATGGTTTGAATTCGTATAGAAACAAATAATTCAAGGAGTTTTACCAAATGATTTCTTGCTTCATTTCTATTTCATCCTCTTATAATATTTCCTATTACGTTCTAAAAAGAAACACGGTACATAAATATATAATTTCTCTCAGCACAAATGCCCGAAATTAGTCCACTGAATGGTAAAACCTTCTGAGAAATATTCATAAAATATAGAAAACAGTAACAGTCATCATAAAATAAACTTCATACAATATAAGCAAAACTCATGAAGCATACTGTAATCTTACCTCACATGCTGACACAGTTCTCTGGCGATTTGCACATGCTTGAACTGAAGGGGAGGTTGACTGACAACTTTTAGGTAAATTATCATTACTAAGGGATCTTGAACTTGATTGCAGCTGCTCAGATTTGTGGGCATCAGCCCGCACCCCTTCACTGCGATCTGTTCGCCTAGCAGTTCCAGGAGGGTTACCATATCTAACAAATAACTCTGGTCCACCTCCATAAATCTCATGGAAGAAATACCACATTTCCTCAGAAATCTGAGCATAGTCAGAACCTTGTTTTAACATTGGTTGACCAGTCTTACTGGCACATATGGAAGAGTTATCTATAGGTCCAGGGGGTTCTTGTTCTCGTCCTCGCACAAAGCTCTCCCACTGTCTAAACCATTTCATAGAAATAGCATAAACAATACTTGGGTACTCTTCATCTTGGAACATTTTATGAAGTTTAATAAATAGATCTAGTTCACTGCTCTGCCTGTGAAGAATAGCTTCAAGCTCTGCCCGGCATGTCACACACTCATACAGACGAGTACATGCTGGTCCACCTCCAAACACTTGGTGCAAGTATTCCCATACACCTTGATTCAGAAGCATGACCAGATCTGCTACATAACTTGCCTGACAAAATCAGAAAAACTATTATACACTTACAATACAATGATTGTTGTGAAACATGTCAAACTCAATTTTACCTATCATTCAGATGATGAAATACAGATATCACTGATTCTATCTACCTTTTGTGGCTGAACACCTCCATGTGGACATAAGAAATCTGAATTATCGATGGGGCCTGGCTCAGCGAATGTATTAAATTTATTGACCCATTGTTTTGACACATAAAACTGCATCAGTGAAGGTTCTCGAGACGCCACCTGTGAATTGAGACATAGGTTTAAAATAAGATACAGTATATCAATACAGTAAATCAAACACCCAACTTTAACAATTTTGAAATTGAATTAAAAAGTTCCTAATAATCATAACATAAAATGTTAAAATTATTTTTGACATTTCACCACAAATTTTTAGATGGTCACATAAATTTATAATAGAACACTCACAGGGGTTAGGGAAATGTGAAGCTGAATTCATATTTTTTTCATAAAAATCAGTTTTCAAATGAGGTGGAAGTATGAAAAATTTTGATTAAACAAGTTTGGACTGGAGTTTGGCCCCAACTTGGAAACAATTAATATTATCAAAGAATATATTAATCTTTCATTATTAATTCAAAATGTTCACAGTAGTAACTGTTTTATGTGACCTGAATCTTTTAAAGATAACTTAAGGTTCTCAATGCCTGTATACACCTAACCAATTTACAAATATCAAATAACATAAATCTTTTACAGTGCCACAATGATGGGATTGTAAGAACACAGAGCTGACATCCAGCCAGACAAGCTTAAATTTCTTCTTTTGGATGGGAGGCAGATTGACAGCAAATCACCGGTCAGTACATGTAATTATTATCTTTATTATTATTATTATTAATATTATTATTATTAATATTATTATTATTATTATTATTATTATTATTATTATTATTATTATTATTATTATTATTAGTTGCTAAGCTACAACCCTAGTTGGAAAAGTAGGATGCTATATGCCCAAGGGCTCCAACAGGGAAAACAGCCCAGTGAGGAAAGGAAACAAGGAAAAATAAAATATTTCAAGAAGTCACAACATTAAAATAAATATTTCCTATATAAACTATAAAACCTTTACCAAAATAAGAGGAAGAGAAATTAGATAGAATAGTGTGCCCTAGTGTACCCTCAAACAACAGAACTCTGAGCCAAGACAGTGGAAGACCATGGTACAAGGCTATAGCACCAAGCAAGACTAAAGAACAATGGTTTGATTTTGGAGTCTCCTTCTCCTAGAAGGGGCTGCTTACCATAGCTAAAGTCTCTCTTCTACCCTTACCAACAGGAAAGTAGCCCCTGAACAATTTCAGTGCAGTAGTTAACCCTAGGGTGAATAAAAATTATTTGATAACCTCAGTGTTGTCAGGTGTGTGAGGACAGAGGAGAATCTGTAATGAATAGGGCGGACTATTTGGTGTATGTGTAGGCAAAGTGAAAGTGAACCATAACTAGAAAGAAGGATCCAATGTAGTACTGTCTAGTCAGTTAAAGGACCTCATAACTCCCTAGTGGTAATATCTCAAATATAAACATAAATATTTTACAGTACAATGTTTACATTTGACCTCATCCACATACAGTAAATTTTTAAAGTTATATGTATTTATCCCAGCTACACAAACCTGGGTCCTTTAAACAGAGAGATGTTTTAAGCGTGAGCTGAAAAAGTGATTTAATTTGTTAATGAGAAGCCCTGCCCCTTCACGTTGGAAGATCAGCACTTTGATCTTTCGGCTCAAAACAGAGGGGTTGTTGAGGAGGGAATTTCAACTAAAAGGACTCGCGTTTGTAAAGCTATAAAAAATACAAATTACTTTAAAATTTATGATTTTTTCCTACGCAAAATACAAAACAGTGTCCCTAAAGTAGAAGACTCACTATCTAATGGGTTGGAAGTCCCCCTAGAACTGAATTGGTTGGTTCTTTTTCTTCTCTAGAAATGTCATTCTACCTGGTCCCATACAGGAGTGATAGCAATAACTCCAGCACCTCCTGTCTATTACTGTGATGAATAGACTGATAGCACCTGGCCTTTCCAAGAAGATTGGTATGTGGTCAAAGGAGGGATCCCTTCCCTTGAAGAGGATAGCAGTCTGGGAAGTGTCAATCTGCCTGGTCCCATACTGAAGCTAAGGAGATGACTCCAGCATCCTTTTATCTGTGTATCAAAGGAAAAACAAGATTGATAGGGCCTGGCCTGGCCTGTTTAGGAAGACTGGTATGTGGGCAAAGAAGGGATTCCTCCGACTGAAGAGCATAGCAATCCAGAATGATATACTGTACCTGGCATATGATGATCAATGAGCTGATATAAAATTCACCATTGGGGAGATACTTATCTAAATTCTAAAGAATGGAGCAAGTATAGCTTACAAGCATCAAGTCAGATCCAGTGAGTAATGCTTCGAACACTTCGTTCCTAGGAGAGGGTGCAGAAAAATGAAGAACCAGTAATTCTATCTTTCATTTACAACTTACATCTCTATGTTTCTATAGAGATGTAAAAGTCAATAAAGTTTTATCCTTTATATCATTCATATGAAGTTGAAAATCACACACACGTACTTCATAATAATAAGAAGAAGAAGAAGAAGAAGAAGAAGAAGAAGAAGAATGATAATAATAGTAATAAACATTTTTATTTATCTATTTCTTTATTTTTTCATTAATTTTCTTTAGTAATGTGATATCCGGTGTTCCACAGGGTAGTGTTCTTGGCCCATTACTTTTCATACCATATACACATGACATGTGGTTTGGCCTAGAAAACAAGCTTGTTGCATATGCAGATGATGCTACTCTCTTTGCATCAATTCCATCCCCTGAATGTAGATCTAGGGTTGGTGAATCCCTTAATAGAGATTAAGCTAGAATTAGTGCATGGTGCAAATTATGGGGTATGAAGTTGAATCCTAACAAAACTCAAAGTATGATTGTAAGTAGGTCAAGGACGGTGGCTCCTCAACATCCGGATCTCAGTATTGATAATGTTTCTTTAAATATGTATGACTCTTTCAAAATTTTAGGTGTGATTCTCGACAGTAAATTTACTTTTGAGAAACATATAAGGTCTGTGTCTTCTTCAATTGCACAGAAAATAGGCTTATTGAGAAAGTCTTTCAAGATTTTCGGTGATCAATCTATTCTGAAGAAGTGTTTTAATTCTTTCATTCTACCTTGTTTTGAGTATTGTTCTCCTGTCTGGTCTTCAGCTGCTGATTCTCATCTAATTTGTTGGACAGAAACTTACGGTCTATTAAATTTCTTATTCCTGATCTAGATATTAATCTCTGGCACCGTCGTTCAATTAGTTCATTATGCTTGTTGCATAAGATTTTTCATAACTCTGACCATCCTTTACATTCAAATCTCCCTGGACAATTCTATCCTGTTCGTAATACTAGGCAGGCAGTTAATTCTAATAGCCAGGCCTTCTCCATCACGAGGCTCAATACTACGCAGTACTCTAGAAGTTTTATTCCAGCTGTTACCAAGTTGTGGAATGATCTTCCTAATCGGGTGGTTGAATCAGTAGAACTTCAAAAGTTCAAAGTTGGAGCAAATGCTTTTTTGTTGACCAGGTGGACATGAGTCTTTTTATAGTTTATTTATGACATATTTGTTTTTGATGTTGTTAATAGTTTATATATGACATGTCTGTTTTGACGTTGTTACTTATTTTAGAATGATTTATTGTTAATTTGTTCTCTTCATTTATTTATTTCCTTATTTCCTTTCCTCACTGGGCTATTTTCCCTGTTGGAGCCCCTGGGCTTATAGCATCTTGCTTTTCCAACTAGGGTTGTAGCTTGGATAGTAATAATAATAATAATAATAATAATAATAATAATAATAGACAAGATACTTCCTGTCTGTGTTGGAGCTGAGATGGTTACAAAACTACTTGAGCAGCCACCACAGGCCCAAACACAAAAGTGTCAAGGGACTTGTGGCTACTGCATACTCCTGTAGGTAAAAGGCAGTGAAGGTGATCTAGCATTCCCGAACCCTAGCCTTCAACACCTGGCCGACTGCAAGATTCCTCTTTAAGACTGGGGTGGGGCCTATATCCAACTGCATGAGCTCTGATCCTATCTAATACATTGACCCTCTTAGCTGTTGAGGCGTACGATTTATGGATCATCTCACAAAGCCAGAAAGAAATCCGAGTTCCTTAACACCTATTTCTTGGTCCTGCCAGTGCTAAAGAAGAGTACCTGACATTCAAGCCATAGGTGTCAGGTCCTTTCCAGATGGCACCACAAAGATCTCACGGGACACACTGGCATCTCTTAATTACCATCTGATGCTTCACATAAAGAATGGATGAAGAGAGTCTTGAACTTTGAGTCATGCACCGACAGGCTCTTGATTTTTGGCCATAAAATGTGGCCTAAAACTAAAGGAGCCCTATCACCCATCCGCATGGGTGACTAACTAGAGACACCGTGCTTCTTACCTTCTCTCTTTACTGTTGCAAGGCAAGTATAAAGACAGTCTTGAGAGTCAGATCTCTGTCTGATGACCTTGTCAAAGGCTCCAACAGCAGAAGTGTCAGAGCCTTAAGAACCAAGGTTCCATCCCACTTTGGCGGCCCGAGGTCCCAGGGTGGGAAAAATTGCTTAAAGCTCCTCAAGAGCACAGATCATTCCCAAGAGGAAGAGAGGTCTATGCCCTTCTGTCATCAGACCATGAATAGAACTGAACAGTAGCCTTAGGCAGCCATGACTGAGAGGTGCTTCTCTCGATGAAGGACTAGGAAATCTGCAATGTGCGCTAGAGATGCTCTAACCGGAGAGTTATCTCTTCCACAATACCAATCACAGAAGATGGCCCAACTTCCTGGTAGAGAGCTGCAGAGTAGTTGCAGGTACCCAGACATCTGTGCAATGCCCCACGAAAAACCTTTTGCTTGGAGGAGATGCTGGACAGTCTCCAACTGTGAAGTTCCATTGACTTCATGGATTGATGATACCTCTGGAAATGTGGCTAATAAAGGAGTGTAGACCATTGGGGTAGTTTTCTCGGGACCTCAACTCTAAGTGCTAACAGATCACGATACCACAAAGCACGTACCCACCTGGGAGTCACCAAGGTCATCTGAGTCTGGGCATAATCTAGTTGATTAATGACGGATAAGGCTGAACGGAGGGAAGGCATGTGTCCAGGTGATCCCATGCACGATGTTGGAAGGCGACTTCGAACATAGCCAATGGGTCTGGGAAGAGGGAGCTTCTTGTTTAGCCGTGTGGTGAACAGGCCTTTTCCTGGAGAACCCCACAAAGTGAGAAAGCTCTCCGCCATGCAGGGATGCAGAGACCACTCTGACCGCACAAACTGTCCCTGGTGCCTGTGTATGACTGTTAGTACATTCCTCTTTCCCAGATTATACCTGGCTCACAATACGGTGTGGAATTCTGCCCAGATATGTATATGCTTCGTCACACCCTTGCTTGATGACATAAGCTACTATAGTGGTGGTGTTGCTCTTCAACACTACCGAGTGCCTCGTCAAATATTCTTGGAATGCTTGCAGCACGAGAAAGGCTGCTTGCATTTCCAGGATGTTTATGTGCAGAGGTATTTCTACTTCTGACTACACTACAGAGAAGACCTTCGACCCACCTTTGAACAGTGTTAAGTCCAGAGGTAGAGAGTCAAGTGGGACCCCTATAAGGAGGTTTTCCTCGTTTAGCCACCATGTAAGATTGTCACGAGCCTTCTGTCCCACTGGAACAAGAAGGAATGGGAGATCTCTGCAGGCTGACCTTTAATCCTTCAAACAACACTGAAAAGACCTCTGGTGGAGACAATCATGAGGAACAAGTTCCTCCAGCAAGGAGAGGTGGCTGAGAAGACTTTCAGTGCTGAGCAGGGATTTCTGTCTTGTACAAAAAAGGTCGCGCTACTTCTCTGAGCTTGCAGATGCAATCATTTGACAGAAACTATTGCTACTGCCATGTCTATCAGCATGCCCAGTACTTCAACCTCTGCTTGGGTAAGAGATTCAACTTTTCCCAGTTTAACATTAGCACAATCCCCAGATTGTGACAAAATGCGAAAGTTGATCTCAATTCTGTAGCAACTGCCTTAAGGAGTAGGACAAGATCAACCAATCGTCAAGATATAGTACATCAACAGACAAATAAATCCCTTGTGAGCGGGCCCTAGCTGCTACCAAGGAGAACACCGAAGTTAACACCTGAGGAACAGTACACAGTACGAAGGAGTCTTGAATTGATACACTGTACCGTAGAGGGAAAAGCGGAGGTACTTTCAAGAGGACTGATGCGCGGATACTTGAAAGTACGCAACCTTTAGGTCCACTGAAAGCATAAAGTCTTCTTTTCTGACAGAACACAACACAGAAGGTACCATTTCCATCCTTAACCTTGTTTAAAGCACAAATCTGTTCAGAGGAGAAAGGACGATGTCTGATCTCCAGTCCCCAATTGACTTTTTCCCCAGGGTGAGTTGACTGTAGAAACCAAGAAACTCGTCTCGACCAACTTCAAGCTCATTCTTCTCCAACATCCCTTCTACCTCTGTCCTCAAGGCCAAGGCTTTCAGTGATGTTGAAGGATCAGACTAGAGCTCTTTTGGTAAGTAAGATAGGGGAGCCAATGGTTCTGGAAAAGGGTAGTGAGTTGCATTCTCGAAATGCACTCACTACCCATGGTTTGGCCCAGCATCTCTGCCAGGTTGCACAATAGCATGACAAGCACCACCCTACTCTCGACAGCAGGGTAGGGGGAACACCAGCATCAGCATTTATCATTCTCCCTTCTTCGCACTGGTCCCGTTCCTGGCTGGACTGAGTTGGGAAACTCGAAAGGGCTGTGCATGCACAGGCTCCTTTCTGGAAGAAGTTATAGGCAGTCCTGATCGGGGTCTAGGAAGGGTTCTGGGGCCTTCCTTGCACCCAATCCATCAGGCATGGTCAACCCAATAGTTTGACTACAGCTCCCCTCAAAGCAAAGTAAAAGGCCCTTGAAGGAGTCTTCTCACTGAATCACAAGTCATTCAAAGCAGTCCTTCAATTTTCACCACCACCTGGACATAACTCTTCATAGGGAAAGACGTAGTAATTCACATTGATGTGTTCCTCAGTGTCAGAGCTAACTATGAGATCACTTGTTTTGAGAATCAAGAGACCAAAGTATCCCTACTCTTCAAAACCCAGTTGGGCCATTGGTTTGTTACATGGTGTGACATGGTCACTGCCTTCCCACCAGACAACACATGACTCCTGTACTTCTCCAGAGACTCTGGAGTTGATAACCCTGTTGACTTACCAAATTATGTCACTGCACCTGATCACTGGTCAAAACAAGATACAGCTTGGAGGAAGGCCATGGAAAACAATTCCATGGCTGCTGACTCAACAGGCTAAAAAAGGATGCGCCTTCTGCTTTGAGTCTCTCCGAGGAGAGTCCCCATATCAGTGGCATACCGATTGGTCAATCTGAAGAGGTGATAACACAACAAGCTCTGGTACATAGCTCTTTCTTTGCATCGAGAATGGGGGGGGGGCAAGATCTTGTTTGACAGGCTGGAAACGAGTTCTCAGATCCAACTGCCAACTTGATCCAGGGCTAAACTAGCTAGATCTGACCCTTAAGAAGTACCAAAGTGTCGATCAATGTCCAAGCTTCTCCCCGAAGATGTAGCCAAGATCGCCTCCTGAATGCTGTTGCACTCACTTTCACAATGAACTCTACGCCTCGGGGATTGTCTGCCTCTGTTGACTCCAGAATTAAGGTCTGGTGTCTTAGAAGTAGACGATTCCCAAATACAGTAACCTCATGAAAAGCCGGGCCGAAGGGTGCAGCAGTTTGTTTCAATATTTCATTCACAAACTCCCACAAATATGATCGCTCTATGCCAAGAGCAGAGCTAGCAGCATAATTAGGGGCTTAAGAATGCCAGGGAAAGTTGGCAACCGTGGGGGAAGAATCTCTGGTACTAATCATGGCAGAGAGGAAGGAGTAGTTCGTACTCTCCTCTCTGTTGATCGGGACAGGAGAATGGACACCAACTCTTGTCTTCCATTGCACATGACAGCCTCGGGTGGTGCCATCTTCTCAATTTGCTCTACCAAAGTATCATGACTAGAGGTAAAAGCAGTTGATCATCCAGGTAGGAAGGGTGATAGAGAGCATCGAAGCTCCTCCATCAACTGGAGAACAGAAAGTACTGTATATGGGACTATCTACTCCTGACCCACCAGGTTGCCGGAGTTGATGGGGCTGTGGCTGTAGCTCAGGGCCCATGGGGCAGAGAATCACTCAGGTGTTGTCTAAACTGCCACCAAAAGAGAGGTGCTGTCTTTAGGTGCCTTTTCCTTACAACTGGTCTTCCTGGACTTCTTCAACCTCTTCCTATTCTTCTTTATGTTGTTCTTGGAGGAAGCATCAGAATCACAGTTGGACGTGAAGAGAAGAAAAAGAGTATTTAGGGGAGGAAGAAGAACGTTCACATTTCTTCCTTTTTCCAACCCGCACCTCAGGCTCTGCAAGCAGAGGAATCGAGGTTTGAGCGACAAATGATGATGACACTCCCTAGAGGGGAGGAACGAGATGGATTTCTACAACAGGAACCACAACACTGGGGAACAGCTTCACAGGAGAGAGGTGGGCAAACTAACAAGGGCTTGTAACAAACACAGGCGGGGTCACAGGCACAGATGAAGCGGAGGTTACAGGTATGGACCCCAGGCCACAAGGGTTGGGGTGACGGGTACAGTTGAAGAGGTGGCAAACACAGGGGAAGTGGTGGCAAATACAGGAGTGACCGGGTTAAAGATGATGCACTGGGTAACACCCAGGACCAGGGCAATCAGTGCTTTTGGGCCCAGGAGCTGATTTCAGACCAACTTTAGGTGTGACACCCCCAAGTACCAGAGTTTTTCTCATCAGCATTAGTGTCACAGGTCAAGTCTTAACAATCCTTTTGGGTTTTGGAGGTAGCATCACTGAGGACATCACTGGGAACGCTGATACAACTACGCCTTTCCCCACTGGCATCACGATGAGAGAGTGGAAATGGGGACATCGAGAGAGAGGTATTCTTAGCTACCAAGGTCATAGAGGGCCTACTTGAAAGACATTAGGGGGCAAAAGCCTTCCTTAAGTCAAAATTGTTGTCAACAGTCTTCACAGCAATGAGAGAAGAGCCTCCAACTTCTAATGGGGTGCAGCAAAGGAACGTAGTTCTGAGGGCTCCTTGCTCCTGACTCATGCATTCCAGGGACAGAGTCAGGAACGTGTACGCAGGAGTGACAGTAGCAGACTCACTTAATGAGAGAATGGAAGAGGTAAAAAACTTCCTTGGTGCCTGCTTGGTCGTTGCTAAGCTAGAGAAGGATTATCTCTCTTCCTCCCCTTCAAGGCATATGCCTGCCATTGCACAGGAGGCCACAACCTACAATCAGCACATGGGAATGCTAGTAAACAATCATGCCGTTACAAGAAACACAGAGTGTGTAGATCTATAGCCGGTTTAGTCATAAAACAATTGCAACATCCATCCTTTTACTGTAATTGTTTTACATCATTAATCATTCAGCATCAGCCATCATTCACTTTCTGTAAGAAAATAAAGATGTAAAAGTTTGGTAAGGGAGCAGCAGTATGTCCATACTTGTTGCGCCCCAAAAACATAAGCAAAATGCTTCCACCACATGGAAGCATGTTAATTAATTCAATGGTCATTCCAGTTTAGCTGATGTGTTGGAATTTATTTTAACTTCAACCTTACTTATATTTAATGAACAAAACAATTACTCAACAACCAAAACAACTTACATTAAAGAGTAGATCCACTAATAAAACTTTGTGATATTGCCATACATTACCCTTTTCCCTAGACATGTCAAAAGATACATAATAATGTAGACACTTAACACAAATGTTGACGTTGACGTGATCCAAAATTGTCGTTGTCTTGGAGTTTGAACGTTTAGTTTTGTTCAGAGTTAATTTCCTATGAAGAAGCCGGCTTTTCCACTGAGTAACTTTTATTGGAACTGTTTGCCGTGGCTGTGGTAACCTCTGAGGTAATTTACTTCTTACCTTTGACAGGTACATATTACGCACGCGCGAACTTAAGGCCTATTAGGCAATTACTAATCTAAGTCATTTAATTCCTAAGTTTAATTTTATTATTAATTTTACTTATCTGTAACACTAATAGTTACTATACTAAGTAGCATTAAGTTATTTACTTTTAATTTATTAAGAAAAATAGGTAAAGCTTCGAGTCAAGATAACGACCGAACGGCTATTCCCCACAGTCGGACACAAATATCAATCCTTTCTGATTGAATTAATTAATCTAACGTTAACTGTATTCCTTATAAGGAAACAGTTGTTGACAATCTTTTGGTTTCTAACACACTCCCCACAAAGGATTGCGATTATAGAATTGCAACGAATATCTTCATTAACCATACATTATTTATCAAGGTCACCTTAAATCTGGCTACTGTGTTAAACAATTATTTCAAACAACGCTAAATAAAAGTATGGCTAAGTTACTTTAGTACCATCCCCATGTTACTAAAAGTGTAGCATTTTAACCTTATTCTTCACTTTATTTTAAGTGTAGCATTTTATTTATATATTTACTACAATTTTAACTTAGCTTAGTTTACTATAGGCTATCTCCTAATTTTACTTTTTATTTATGTATTTAGTTTTATTTACTTATTACCTAAAAATTAATTATTTGCAATGCCCTTAACCCTTGTTTAAAGTTAAAGAATAAAGCATTTAATAAAGTATATCCTCACACTGAAAAAGTTTTGAGTGTGTAGCATTTTAGTCAAAATAAAAACTTAATAATAGTAATTACAGTAAATAACATACTGAAAAGCAGTATTTATAAATTACCTAAATTTTCCCTTAGCATTCTTTCAAATCTTTCGGTAGCCTTTGTCTTGGGTCTTACAGACCTTTCGCCTTGTTCAACGTGAATAGATTCAGGTTTATTTATACTGCCTGTTTCTACCTCAATTTCCATTGAACTGTCTCTGATTGGCCTTTTTCTTATAGCATGTGTCACTGACAGTTCCATAGGATAAAGATTACAAATAGAAAACATTCTATAGCCCCATTACCTTGCTTTAGTTTCACTGACCTAATATTACTGACAAATCCTAATATTAATTCTAATACCTTACCCATCATCCAAAATGGTCTGGGCTTATTAATTGCTTTAATTAGGACAATGTTACCAACTTTAATTATATTTTCCCACTTACTTTGGTACAAATTTCTACTATGTTCTCTCAGGCTTGAGATAATTTTCATACCACAATTTCTTAAAATTTTCAATAATTTCTTCCTGTATTTCTACAGTTCTCTCTAAAGAAGGTTGACTAGAATCGTCCAACCAAACATCACTATCATCTTTTCTCAAAATGAGCGATGAATTACCATGCAATTTGATAAAGGAATTTGGAGTTATAAACTCTAAATTTTCTGAGCTTGATCTATATGTTAAAGGCCTGGAATTTATCGCTAATTGAATATTAGAAAGGGTAGTTAATAATTCGAAGTAAGTTAATTTAGACCTTCCTATTGCTTTATAAAGACAATTCTTTAATACTCTAATCAATTTCTCCCAAGCAGAACCAACCCACGCTGAATATAAAGGTATTTTAATGTGTTTGATATTACATTTACTTAGTTCAGATTGAAATTCCTGCGACTCCAAAGACCTTTCAAGGATACTTCCACCCTTGAGAAAAGACTTAGCATTGTCACTGTACAAGTATTGTGGTATTGTGTATATATTACTGAATCTTTGGAAAGCGAGAACAAAATTTCTAGTGGAGATGTCTGGTAACAATTCAAAGTGCACAGCGCGCACTTTAAGACAAGTGAAAACTAATATTTTTGTGGTCTTACCACTCAACTCATCCCTAACCCAAAGGTGTCCGGTGAAATCAATACCTACATGCTGAAAAGGCTTGACTAAATTCATATGGTGTTTAGGCATATCTGTAAACTTCGGGTATCTGTAAGCTAAGGCATTATATTTCCTATATATATTACAACTACTCAGCTCAGTCTTTACTGCTGACCTACCCCTGGGAATCCAAATCCCTGTTCCCTAAGGTAGTTCAATGTAGTGCCTATTCCTAAATGCTGTACCTTCAAATGACAATGCTTTATTAACAATGAGGTGAACCTATGCTCTTTAGGAAGCAATACTGGGTTATGAACATCAAAGTCAAAGTACAAACACTTAGATATTCTTCCCCTAGACCTAATTATACCCTTTGAATCTAAAAATAAAATTAAATGGGACACTAGAAGAGGTATATTATTAGTAATATTGGCACTGCTTTGTAAAAAATCCAATTCTACTGAAAAATATTCTTTCTGTGCAATTTTCACCCAATACTCTAAGGCTTTCTTTTTAGGATCACCACCCTTTAATCTACTACAAAATTTGAACAAGTAGCTGGTAATTCTTAAGAATTGTTCATAATTTGACATTTTATTTATATTGAGAACACCACCGTTTACTTTATTTATTTGCATAGTGCATACTGTACTTATTTGATGCTTATAGTAAGGCGATATGTTCAATAAAGGGTAAAGAGGCCACTTGTCAAAATAATTACTCAACCATTCTGGGCCTTCTAGCCAATAAGTTGATTTACTTGAATATTTAGTATAGGATAAACCTCTGGTGATCATGTCAGCAGGATTTTCTTCTGTATTTACATAGTGATATAAGACAGGTAGTTTAAATAGCTTAGATATTTCAACTTTAAGACCATCTGCCTCAAGTACTCTATTTCTAACAAATTTAGATTTTAATTTAGTTTCTCTGGTCAATAGCCAATTTAAAACCACTTGAGCATCAACACAAATATTAATGAATTGAAAATTTATATTATTGTAGGCTTCTAGTAAGGAAGGTAAACATTTAAAAGCTAGAATTACTCCCATTAGTTCCAAAGTAGGGACACTATGCTCATTTCTCTTATTCAGTGGAGCCAATTTAGATTTGGAGAACAAATAAGAACTTTTATCATTTTGATTAACCGCCTAGGCCACAAACCCATAGGCCTCCACAGAGCTATCACAAAAAATGTGAAGACCATACGAATCTATAAGGGACTCTCTAGGAAATTTAGGTTCAGATAACATTTCAAAATCTCTACTAATAATTTTCATTTCCCCACTAATGTCTTTAGGTAAATTTTGATCCCAACCAAAATCTAATTTCCATATTTTTCTCATTTAAATTTTGCCTCTTATTGTTACAGGAAGGACTATATTCAAAGGATCAAATATTTTAGAAGTTTGTGACAATACTTTTCTTTTTGTATCTGCTTATGGGTCTATTTTACAAGGCGCAAGACTAAAAGAATCATTATTTACGTTGAATCTATAACCCAATACTTTATCCTCTTCGCATGAATGTTCAACAAGTCTATATCACACGCCATTTCTTCTCTCAACTCTACACAATTGGAGTTCCAAGACCTTAAAATAAAGGCCCCTTGTTCCATCCTATCATTAGCTTGCTTATACAAATTTTTCATTTCATCAATGTTATTACCAGTTATAAGAAGATTGTCTACATAAAAGTTATTAGTTAATATTTCTTTACACTTATCATCAGGATAACTTTCTGCGTGATGTTTCATAACAAAATTTAATATAAAAGGTGAAGAAGTGTAACCAAAAACTATTGTTTTGTAGCGATAAGATACTAATTTATTTCCCCGTTTCCAAAAGAAACAAAAGCTATTTTTATCCACTTCATATTTTAATTTAATCATCAAAAAAGCTTGTTTAACGTCGCTCAACATTACATATTAATTAGTTCTAAAGTAAAAGAGCAATTTCAGTATTGAGCCCATGAAATCTATCCCAGGATAAGCTGCTTCATTAAGTGAAGGCAATTCCCAGTAAGTTTATAAAGATCAGTTAAATACTGGCCTGAATTTTGTGGTAACTTGCTCTTCTGATTTTATAACTGGTCTATGTGGAATCCATACATACTTAGGATAATCAGAATGACTTACTTTAATTTCCTCAATTATACCATCCTCGAGTTGTTTATCAAAAACTTCCTGGTACCTGTCAATGAGACCCTTTTTACCAAGATACTCTACTGTTCGGTCTAATACCTTAAGTGAAACAAAATGATTAGATTGGATGCTATCAATTTTATCAGTATACCAGGGCAATTCTACATGATAGAATCCATTATCAAAAGAGATCCCCTCTCTAAATCTGTCAATTTGTTCTTTATCAAAGGAGACCAATTCTTTTTCACACTTTTTTATTCCCAAGGATTCAAGACTAAAAAGTATTCAAGTCCATTGTCTACCTTACTGTCTTCTAATATATGTTCTAATGAATTGAAATAAGATTTTAGAGGATCCATTACAAAATTTACCACGCTTTTTGTTTTAACATTCAGTGTTTTCTTATTAACTATGGAGTCCATAACAGCTCTACTTTCTGCCTCATCCAAAAAGTTGAACACATTACCAATAGGAGCTACTCTATTATTTACGACTCAACAAGTCCCACCCAACATTTTAGTCCAAGTTACTTAAGGTAAAAACTGAATTATATCTATTCCTATTAACATGTCAACCTTCATACTTTCATGGCTTCTGTGGTCACAAAAAGTCTCATCCAATAAAGCAATATTATTTTCTTTAAATTTATTTATTATTTGACTAGAATCGTCCAACCAACCATCACTATCATCTTTTCTCAAAATGAGCGATGAATTACCATGCAATTTGATAAAGGAATTTGGATGTATGGATCGGAGTTGTGGGGAATGAAAGTGACGGAGAGACAGAAATTGAATGTGTTTGAGATGAAGTGTCTAAGGAGTATGGCTGGTGTATCTCGAGTAGATAGGGTTGGGAACGAAGTGGTGAGGGAGAGAACGGGTGTAAGAAATGAGTTAGAGGCTAGAGTGGATATGAATGTGTTGAGGTGGTTTGGCCATGTTGAGAGAATGGAAAATGGTTGTCTGCTAAAGAAGGTGATGAATGCAAGAGTTGATGGGAGAAGTACAAGAGGAAGGCCAAGGTTTGGGTGGATGGATGGTGTGAAGAAAGCTCTGGGTGATAGGAGGATAGATGTGAGAGAGGCAAGAGAGCGTGCTAGAAATAAGAATGAATGGAGAGCGATTGTGACGCAGTTCCAGTAGGCCCTGCTGCTTCCTCCGGTGCCTTAGATGACCGCGGAGGTAGCAGCAGTAGGGGATTCAGCATTATGAAGCTTCATCTGTGGTGGAAATGTGGGAGGTTGGGCTGTGGCACCCTAGCAGTACCAGCTGAACTCGGATGAGTCCCTGGTTAGGCTGAAGGAACGTAGAGAGTAGAGGTCCCCTTTTTGTTTTGTTTCATTGTTGGTGTCGGCTACCCCCCAAAATTGGGGGAAGTGCCTGGGTATATGTATGTATGTATTATTTGATTCATGCCGGGCACTTCAAAGTTTATATTAAGCGACTTGTCAAGTAATAAAGGTATGAATATTAAATTGTTTATATTTATTCCAGTGCACATTTGCTTGAAGCCCTTAGTTTCTTGCCCTATATATGTGCTTACATCACATTCCAAAGCATACAACGCCTCTACATCCTGACAAAGATCTTTAGCGGCAGATTCGGAAATATATGACCGCTGACTGCCAGTGTCAAACAGACATCTGACTTTCCTGGCCTTTTTGTCATTTCTTAAATACAAAGTCATAGTAGGTAAAATGTGAGACGCATCAAAACTTCTTTGAGCAAAACATAAGCTCACGTTAGTTTTAGTAGTTAGTTCGGCTTTATTCAAAGAAGGGCACAAAGGAGTTATGTTCCCAGTTTCTACACAACAGACATTCAAACCTTGACTTATTTTGTTTCCCATAACATTCATTGTCTTCGTGCCCTGAACCAGCGCATCTAGTGCATAGTGAAGCTCCATCAGTCTGGCCACTTTATCATTATAATGATTAAAGTTGACACATTTTCCCAAAGTAAGGCCTTCAGCTGCACATAATTTACAAATTAATTTAGCTACTTTATTTGCAAATTTAAAATTTTGAATCGCACTTACACCTACCTTATTTTCTTTAGGTTTAAATGAACTGCTAGGACTAGGTTTACTAGAGGTTTTAGTGAAGGTCTTTTTCCTATTGGAAACAGTTTTAGATAAAGTTTTGATAATTTCATTATAGTTAGAAAGAATGTCAGATATATTAGGATAATTGGTATCTAATTTGTGAACCAACTCTCTCTTTACTGGTATGGGGAGTTTATTAAATACTATAGACTCACAAATTTATGCCCAGAGGATCCCACTTCCAATAAATCAATATTATGTGATTTCAATTCATGCAGATAGGATTTGATTTCGTTGAGGTAAACCTTCACCGACGAGAATTCTTGATCATATTCAGCACTTGGAGCAGCATTCAAAATGTTCTTAAAAGTCTCGTCAATAATATAATTTACGTCAAGGAATTCTTCTTTTAACATTTCAATTGCCAAGTGGTAGTTACGGTCAGAAATAGTCAAATGCTTAACTACCTTCAAGGCATAGCCCCTAAGGTACCCGTGTAAATATATTTGTTTGGCAGAATCGGACAGATTTTTTCTGGACCCAATGACATTATTAAATTGATTAAGAAATTAATTGAAAGCAAATTTATCTTTCTCTTCACCACTAAAGATTCCACATTCTAAAGGAGGGGGTTTCCCATCAGACATATTCATTCTAGACATCATTTCTAAAACTTTATTGGCAGATAAGTTGCCAGAAGACCCCACTTGACTCACTTATGTATTGTTCATATTGGTCGAGCTCTATACTAACCTGAATGCTATATTCTGCTTGACAATCTAACTCATTATAATATTGTTCATTACTGTTCATTATTTCATGTGTCTCCAAAACATTATTAATTTCTTCATCAAAGTGTTTAACCTGCTCAATCTCTTTTTTGATTACAGTTATTTGAATCTTACAAAAGGAAGAAGTTAATCTATTATCACCATGAAGCTCTGTTAGCTTCTTTAAGTAAATAGTTATCTTCCGTTTGTGGATTCCCGCATCCTCCTCAAGGATGATATAATATTCATAGCATCAACAAACTCTTCCTCTTTATCAGACATGATTACCTATATACAGTGAAGCCTCGTTTATCGCGGTAGATAGGTTCCAAACCCGACCACGATAGCTGAAAATCCATGAAGTAGGGACACCATATTTACGTATTTATTTAACATGTATATTCAGACTTTTAAAACCTTCCCTTTACGTAGTACTGTTAACAAATTACCCTTTAATGTACAGAACACTTGATGCATGTACTACAGTACCCTAAACTAAAACAGGCACAAATATTAAAGGCGATTTTATATCATGCGTTTCCTAAACACGCCAAAAAGCACGATAAAAAATGACAACCAATGTTTTGTTTACGTTTATCTCTGATCATAATGAAGAAACAAACGCATTTACACATCTGTGTATAGGTTAGTTTTTGCATCGATTATATTGATTATATGTTGATTTTGTTATTACCAATGTTTTACTTAATTTTTCTTAGGACTTCCAAATAAATGAAATGAATTCCATTTATATAATGTTTTTCTTTATGACGCCGCCTGAAACGGAAACCTTCCATTCGTTTACTGTACGCTCCATCTTCGATCGTAATAAAAAAAACGAAGGCATTAAACGCGCATGATGAAAGTGATAAATAATGATATTAAAAGCTTTTAGTAAATATGTCATTACAAATATTATTTACCGTATCTATATAAAATCCTACATACGTAGCAAAGCAGGAAAACAATTTTTTTTCGTTTCTTTTGGCTTTTAATCAACAATAACAAACAGCCGCTAATGACCGAATGATAATTTACGAGAGAGAGAGAGAGAGAGAGAGAGAGAGAGAGAGAGAGAGAGAGAGAGAGAGAGAGAGATTGTTTTAAATGTAATAAACAAAAAATATGATATGTATATTCAGACTTTTAAAACCTTCCCTTTACATAGTACTGTTAACAAACTACCCTTTAATGTACAGAACACTTAATGCATGTACTACAGTACCCTAAACTAAAACAGGCACAAATATTACAATGTTAGAATATTAAAGTAGTATAAAAAAATGAAGATTGTTACTGTACTCACCACGAAAGAAGTTGAAGAAAAACTTTAATTGATGATGGCGATGAATTTGCTGCACAGTAGAAATGATGATGATGAAGCTGATGATGTCTTCTACTGTGCAGTCAATGATAGTATTTTACGTCTCTTCAGATGGAGGTGTCTTTTCCTGGGACACCTCTTCAACTTCTTCCTGGGACACTTCTTCAATTTCTTCCGAAGGCATAGTAGCAGGAGGAACTGGCTCTTTTTTGCGAGGCTGGAAGAACATTGTGATCGAAAGTTGCTGTCGCTGCTGCTTTTTTTGCTCGAAGAGCATCCTGTAGGGAGTCATGTCCTCATCGATTTTGTTGCATAATTGCATAGAACGAACCATATCCTCATCCCACTCTTGCGACAATTCTTTCAACTCCTTCGCAAGGTTGCAGAGCTTGGCAAGCCGTTCTAATGTTAAGCCTGTTTCTTCGACATTTTCTTGGGTCTCTTCCTGTGTTTCACTGTCTTCTTCACTGGCCGATTTCGTCAGGTCTTCGAGGTCTGTGTCAGTTAGCGGCTGGGAATGGCAGTCCAACAACTCGTCGACGTCTTCAGTCGTCATGTCGCCAAACCCGTCACCTCCAATTATCGCAGCCAACTGCACAGATTTCCGTAGTGCAGAGTGTTGAATCTCAGCAGGTGTAAATCCCTCGTCATCGTAAACAATCTGGGGCCACAACTTCTTCCAGCTCGCATTAACAGTAGCAGGTTTCATTTCTTTCAGTGCCTTCTGGATGTTCTGCAGGCACGTGGCTATTGTGTACTTCCATCAGTACGCCTTCAAATTGAATGTTTAATCCTCATCATCTTGGGCAGCATCCACACACGCAACGAGGTCCGCCAAGGTATTCTTCGTGTAGAGGGCCTTGAACGCCCTGATAACCACCTGGTCCATCGGTTGAATTAATGACGTTGTGTTGGGTGGCACGAACTCAACCTGAATGCCCTCATGCGACAGATCAGTTGCGTGTCCACCAGCGTTATCCATAAGGAGAAGGATCTTGAATGGCAAGCCCTTCTCTACGAGATATTTGCTGACTTGCGGGATAAAACACTGGTGGAACCAGTTGGAGGTCAGCATCTTCGTAACCCATGCTTTTGGATTATGCATCCAGTACACGGGAAGGAGATTCTTATTTTTATTTTTCAAAGCCCGAGGGTTTTTCGATTTGTAAATAAGCCCCGGCTTTAGCAAAAATCCAGCAGCATTGCCACATATCATGAGGGTAACACGATCTTTAAATGCTTTAAAGCCAGAGGCTTTGCCTTCTTCTTTGAACAGGAAAGTTCGCGACGGCATTCTCTTCCAAAACAGGCCGGTCTCATCCATATTAAACACTTGTTCGGGCTTGTATCCACCTTCAGTGATAATGTTCTTAAATGTCTCATTCGCGTAAGTTTCAGCAGCAGTAGTGTCAGCGGAAGCAGCCTCGCCATGCAGGGAAACGCTTTTCAGGCCGAAGCGTTTCTGAAACTTCGCGAACCATCCTTTGCTGGCGGAAAAACGTTTCTGAGGCTGGGAATCAGTGGATGTCCCTGCTCGAGGTTCATCTAGTACATCATCTTCGTCTTCTTCAGCATGGTCTCCATCGTCGTCTTGAGGTTCCTTTGCCGCAAAATTCTCATACAAACCCAAAGCCTTGGTTCGGATGGTGTTCGTATCCAAGGCTATATTCTTCTTCCGGCAGTTGGCAATCCAGATTGCTAAAGCACCTTCCATACGGACGATCGTTTTATTACGAGCGGTAACAACTCGCTTCGCTGACCTGCTAAAGGTGATGGCAGCCGTCTTTCTAATGTTTGCCTCGTCCTTCTTAATGTAGCGAATGGTGGATTAGTTCACTCCAAAATGGCGGGCTGCGGTCGCGTAACTTCTGCCTTCTTTCAACATATCGAGAAGTGTCACCTTCTCAGCAATCGTCATCATTTTTCAGTGGCGTTTAGGCTCACTACCAGCCTTAGTAGAAGCAGAACGCTTGGGAGCCATTGAACGCTTGGGAGCCATTGTAGGGGTTAAACAGAAAGTTCAACAAAAAGTTCAACTTCAAACAGTCACACCCAGCACAGATTAAAGTTACACAGTAACGTAGCAGCATCTACCCGGCGAGAGAGCGGCAAACAAAGTGGCCGCGAGAAGATGCTGCGGATCGGAGAAGCGGTCAAAACACCAATCACAGGCTAGATTACAAAACTTGGGAGCTGATTCGTCATCTATCAGCACTGGAACCAATCACAGTCCGTCTTACATGCTACGTACAGTAGTAGTTACAAATTCAAATACAAGGTACTATATACAGTATGCTTTACGTACGCTATTTTACGCTTGTTTTGTTGTAGGATATGTACGCTTATTCGAGATGTGATTTTTGCAACAAAGAATATTATTGGATGCAGTACTACGTACGTATACATACAAAAGATTCATGGAAAAGATGCACATCCATTACATTTGTAGAAGTAGCCATCAGCAGCCTTACACCATTCAAATATGACAAAGTCAGACTGCATCTGATTTGCGTTTCATGTTCGATTTAATTTTACTACATATACTGAATTATCGTATGATCACATTCTCTTTTCGTGTTTTATTTCTTTCTGTACTGAATTATATGTCATATGTAATGCAATGAACCATCAGTAAGAGCAGCTATTACTAATTATTAATGGAATTAATGAAATATTTGGGGTCTTCATATATCGCGGCTATTTTCGAAATTTCCGGAAAATCCGCGATATATGTATATACATGCGTTATGAAAAAAATCCGCGAAGTCGTGAATCCGCGATAATCGAACCGCGAAGTAGCAAGGGCTCACTGTAATTATAATTAATGGATTTATTACCAATAGCCTGCAAATATTTAAAAGATAACAACCCACCTAAAGTTATCGATGCTTACGGGTTACTTCTCTGAGAGAACTAATGACATATCATTCATGTCATTAGTTCTCTCAGAGTCAAATACGTATGGATACGATGGCATACCGCTACTTTTAAAAAAGATACCTTGCATAAAATTTTATTTAACATTACTATAATTATTAATACATCTATTGTAACTAATGTCTACCCAGAGACGTGGAAAAATTCCCATGTTCATTATTTTAAAATCAGAGATAGAGACAAAATTTCTAATTACAAGCCAATTTCTCAACTCCCAGTCTTATTAAAAAATATTAGAAAAAGCCGTAGCATATGAGTTAACTGAATACTTAGAAAGTAACCACCTTATTTCTAAGTCAACAAGCTTTTAACCAAAATCATCAACTCAGACAGCACTATTAAAGATATCAGATAAAATCTACGATAACATAGACAAGAAAAAAAATTTCCCTTTTACTACTTCTCCATCTGTTGAAAGCTTCTGATAGTGTGCACCATGAAATTTTGCTTGATAAATGACATACACTTTATATTGATCCATCCTGGTTCACAGGCTATTTACGGAATTGACTACAATCTGTCCGACTCAAAAATGTTGTCTCAATCCCCAAAACGTAGGATTTGGTGTACCTCAAGGTTCAATCCTAGGACCAATCTATTCAACGTCTATGTAAATGACCCGAGAGATTTTTTAAGTGACTGTTTCATCGTTCAATATGCTGATGACATGCAAATAATAATTGATGGGTATATCGATAACTTGGAAGATTTAATACGCAAAGCTGAGGAGATTTGATATAGAGTGAAGATGTAATTTCAAATAAATGGCTTACTGTTGAATGAAAGTAAAATGCAATGTAAATTCTTAGGCTCTAAGCAATATCTATCCAAAATCGGGGATAACATCCAACTCAATTTTAATGGGGCCATCATTGAACCTATGGAATCCGTAAAGAATCTTGGAGTGCAATTTGATGAACACATAACATTCGATAAACATATTGATGAACTGCACAGAAAAGTTATGGTGACACTTATTTATCTCAATAGGCTAAAAACTTTATTTGAATCCGAAACCCAGCTAATCGTAGTACAATCGTTAGTATCAAGTATAATCATTACAGCTAAATAATATGGGGTTCAACAAGCAACGTCCTTATGATACGAGTACAAAAACTTCAAAATTTTGCAGTTCAGGTAGCCATGGGTACAGTGAAAAAATATGATCATATATCTCCAATATTATTAGAACTGGGTCGGTTAAAAGTGAAAAACAAGTATACTTTTGATGTCTGTTTCGTTTTTAAAGTTTTGAAAAAATGTATTTCCAAACTGGCTTTATGACTTTAGTACAGTTGACTCAGTGACATTGATGACAATGAGACAAGCAAATAATCTAGTGTCCAGAAGAGCCAATACCGGTATATGATCAAGAGAAATAAATACTAGAGGTCCACAGTTATGGAATAGTTTACCTGGCTCATTGAAACACAAAAAATCCTTAAGTTCTTTTAAAACAAACCAAGAAAACATCTTTTAAATAATAATTAATTTTCGTAGTTAAGTTTTATAGGAAACAACCGTACCTGACATTAGCCACGTCTCACTTCATTAACAGCTTTTTAAAACATACCATAAATTTATGAAGAAAATTTCATGTTGGGGTAGTTTTACCAATTATTGTTCTAGGAACAATTTTTATAACCAAAATTAGAATTGTTCTAATTCAAGTTTTATGTAATATGTTATAGTATGCTATGATTTTATTGTTTTAACAACTTTAATGTACACTTTCTAACCTTAGTTGGTGACCTAATGTAAATAGAAAACCCAATTCATTACTGGAATAAAGGTTATTATTCTCTCTCTCTCTCTCTCTCTCTCTCTCTCTCTCTCTCTCTCTCTCTCTCTCTCTCTCTCTCTCTCTCTCTCTCTCTCTCTCTCTCTCTCTGTGTTACCTCATAGTGACATAAAACGACTATCAAACCTATCACCTTATTTCACTGTCCTTCCCAATAACATTGATGATGACATTATATTAAGATCTAGATCTTACTAAAATCTCTCCATATTAGCACGAAAAACTCGAGACTTACCCTCAACATTTCCATTTGGATTTAGCCCTGTTATCTTTGTGCAGTTCTTTAGTCTTTTGCACGCATATCTGTTGTGAAAATGTACAAAATATTTTTTCACTAAAATAGGTATTAAAAGTTTTATAGATATTTTTATATGTAATTTACTAAGATATGAATTTTTGCCGGATATGTAATTTACAAAAACATTGTTTGTGGGGACCTTGGATATATTATCGATAGATAATGTGTTAAAAACACATTTTATACACTAACTCCAAGGATTATTATAAAAAGTTAAAAAAACTGAATATAATTTCCTCTGGTTAGAATCCTCAGCTTTTATAATGATTATTTCAAATGAGGCCTTCACACGTGTTTTAAATAGAGAGCAGATGACACTCCAGAAGAGAAATGAAAGACATTCAAGAGAAAAAATAAGAAAAATGACTAAAACACAAATGCTCTGTGTGTGTGTTCTACTTAAATTAACACTATCTCTCGACATCAAATTTCAATATATTAACCCTTCAATTTATTTTCCTTTCATCTGTGGTGGATAACGGGGGAGGGTGGGCTGTGGCACCCCTAGCAGTACCAGCCAAACTCGGTTGAGTCCCTTGTCAGGCTGGGAGGAACGTAGAGAGGAGAGGTCCCCTTTTTTGTTTCATTTGTTTGATGTCGGCTACCCCGCAAAATTGGGGGAAATGCCTTGGTATATGTATGTATGTATTTTCAGCTTATTACAGTATTTCAATAATTGATTCCTTCCTGCTTAATAAATTACAAAATTTTTATTCTAAACACCAAGAATTAAACAATACTTTGGTGCCCACAATATCTAAGGTGCTTATATTATTTAAGCACATTACAATTGATCAATTTTTGTTATTCAATCATGAAAAGACAGGAAATTTTAAATTCTAAAATCTGTACATTCCTTCTTTGATAAAACAAAAATTTGTGTGTAGCAGGAAGTTTGTTGAAGGCAGCATGAGGAAGGGCAGTGAATGGTGGAATGAAGGAGTGAAGGTAAAAGTGGAAGAGAAAAAGAGGGCTTTTGAAGAATGGCTGCAAGGTAATAGTGTAGAGAAGTATGAAAGATATAGAGAGAAAAATGTGGAAGTAAAGCGCAAAGTAAGTGAGGCAAAGAGGGTAGCTGACCTGAGGTGGGGTCAGGGATTGGGTCATTCATATGAAGAGAATAAGAAGTTTTGGAAAGAAGTGAAGAGAGTAAGGAAGGCTGGTTCAAGAATTGAAGAGACAGTGAAAGATGGAAATGGAAGGTTGTTAAAAGGAGAGGAGGCAAGGAAAAGGTGGGCGGAATATTTTGAAAGTTTACTGAATGTTGAGGATAATACGGAGGCAGATATAATTGCTGTTGCAGGTGTTGAGGTGCTGGTGATGGGAGATGAGAATGAGAGAGATTACAAGAGAGGAAGTGAGGAGAGCACTAGATGAAACGAGAGTAGGAAAAGTATCTGGTATGGATTGTGTGAGAGCTGAGATGTTGAAGGAAGGGGGTGTGACTATACTTGAATGGTTGGTGAGATTGTTTAATGTGTGTTTTATGTTGTCAATGGTACCAGTAGATTGGGTTTGTGCGTGTATTGTACCACTATATAAGGGTAAGGGAGATGTGCATGAGTGTTGTAATTCAAGGGGTATTAGTTAGTTGAGTATGGTGGGAAAAGTGTATGGTAGAGTACTAATTAATAGGATTAAGGATAAAACAGAGAATGCAATCTTAGAAGTACAAGGTGGTTTTAGAAGAGTTAGGGGTTGTATGAATCAGATTTTTACAGTTAGGCAGATATGCGAGAAATATTTAGCAAAAGGTAAGGAGGTGTATGTTGCGTTTATGGATCTGGAGAAAGCGTATGATAGAGTTGATAGGGAAGCAATGTGGAATGTGATGAGGTTATATAGAGTTGGTGGAAGGTTGTTGCAAGCAGTGAAAAGTTTCTACAAAGGTAGTAAAGCATATGTTAGGATAGGAAATGAAGTGAGCGATTGATTTCCGGTGAGTGGGGCTGAGACAGGGATGTGTGATGTCACCGGGATTGTTTAACTTGTATGTTGATGGAGTGGTGACAGAGGTAAATGCTCGAGTGCTAGGACAGGGATTGAAACTGGTAGACGAGAATGACCATGAATGGGAGGTAAATCAGTTGTTGTTTGCGGATGATCAAGAGAAGCTTGGGCGATTAGTGACAAAATTTGGAAGGGCGTGTGAGAGAAGGAAGTTGAGAGTTAATGTGGGTAAGAGTAAGGTTATGAGATGTACGAGAAGGGAAGGTGGTGCGAGATTGAATGTCATGTTGAATGGAGAGTTACTTGAGGAGGTGGATCAGTTTAAATACTTGAGGTCCGTTGTTGCAGCAAATGGTGGAGTGGAATCAGATGTACGTCAGAGTGAATGAAGGATGCAAAGTGTTGGGGGCAGTTAAGGGAGTAGTAAAAAATAGAGGGTTGGGCATAAATGTAAAGAGATTTCTGTATGAGAAAGTGATTGTACAAACTGTGATGTATGGATCGGAGTTGTGGGGAATGAAAGTGACGGAGAGACAGAAATTGAATGTGTTTGAGATGAAATGTCTAAGGAGTATGGCAGGTGTATCTCGAGTAGATAGGGTTAGGAAAGAAGTAGTGAGGGTGAGAACGGGTGTAAGAAATAAGTTAGCAGCTAGAGTGGATATGAATGTGTTGAGGTGGTTTGGCCATGTTGAGAGAATGAAAAATGGCTGTCTGCTAAAGAAGGTGATGAATGCAAGAGTTGATGGGAGAAGTACAAGAGGAAGGCCAAGGTTTGGGTGGATGGATGGAGTAAAGGAAGCTCTAGGTGATAGGAGGATAGATGTGAGAGAGGCAAGAGAGCGTGCTAGAAATAGGAATGAATGGCAAGCAATTGTGATGCAGTTCCGGTAGGCCCTGCTGCTTCCTCCGATGCCTTGGATGACCGCGGAGGTAGCAGCAGTAGGGGATTCAGTGTTATGAAGCTTCATCTGTGGTGGATAACGGGGGAGGGTGGGCTGTGGCACCCCTAGCAGTACCAGCTGAACTCGGTTGAGTCCCTTGTCAGGCTGGGAGGAACGTAGAGAGGAGAGGTCCCCTTTTCTGTTTCATTTGTCTGATGTGGGCTGCCCCCCAAAATTGGGGGAAGTGCCTTGGTATATGTATGTATGTATATTATTTAATGCAGATTTTGTATTGATGAATTTACTGTGAATTATTCTTTCCCATATATGAGACTATTCAATGAATGTCTGAAGAGGAGCAAAACGCCAGAAGAGTGGAATAAAGCTATCCTCATTCTACTCTACAAAAAAGGCGACCCCAGGGATATGAACAACCAACGGCCAATCAGCCTCCTTAATGTTATTTATAAAATTTTCACCAAAGTTATCACCAACTGAATTGTAGGAAAGCTTGATGAAAATCAGCCCAGGGAACAAGCGGACTTCAGA
Organism: Palaemon carinicauda; assembly: GCF_036898095.1. Taxonomy (NCBI): domain Eukaryota; kingdom Metazoa; phylum Arthropoda; class Malacostraca; order Decapoda; family Palaemonidae; genus Palaemon; species Palaemon carinicauda. The sequence continues at coordinate 94,473,283 of NC_090728.1, forward strand.
AGAGGCTACTCCACAATTGACCATCTACAAACAGTAAACCAAATCATTGAGAAAACAAATGAATATAAGACACCACTAGTAGTAGCACTTTTAGATTACACCAAAGCATTTGACTCGGTTGAAACTGAGGTGGTCATGTCAGCGCTGGAAGAAGAGGGAGTTGACTCAGTTTACATTAATGTACTCTGTCACATCTATGACCATGCAACATCATTTATTCGCCTCCACAAGGACTCTGAACCATTCCAAGTCAAGAGAGGTGTCAGACAAGGTGACACTAGCTCACCCAAACTGTTTAATGCCTGCCTGGAGAGAGCTTTCCGACAACTCAACTGGCAAGAAAAAGGAATAAAAATAGATGGAGAATATCTAAGTCACCTAAGATTTCCTGATGACATCATTATCATTGCTCACACCAAAGAAGAGCTTCAACATATGCTTACCGAGCTAAATGAAGCAAGCAAATCAATTGGCCTCCACATGAACTTCCAAAAGACCAAAGTCATGAGCAATAAATATACTGAAAATGCAGATGACATACTTGAAATTGAAAACCAACAAATTGAGGAAGTGGACCACTACATCTACCTAAGACAACGAATCTCTCTACATGACGCCTGTAAAGAGAGCGAAATAAAAAGAAGAATAACCCTCGGTTGGCAAGCGTTTGGAAGAGCCAGTACAGTGTTAAAAAATAAGAAGATTCCTATCATCTTAAAACGGAAAGTCTATGATCAGTGTATCCTCCCCATTGTCACCTATGGGGCCGAAACTTGGAATCTAACAAAAAAGCTTTCCCTTAAATTACAAACAATGCAGAGGGCACATGAGAGAATTATGCTAAATCTAACATGGAAGGATAGAAAAACAGCTAAATGGATACGTCAAAAACTAAAGTAATGGATATCCTTGAAACCATTAGCAAGCTCAAATGGAACTGGGCAGGGCACATTGCCAGGATAACAGACAACTGATGGACATCACGAACAACCTTCTGGACACCCCGAGGATACACAAGAAACCGAGGAAGACAAAAATCCCGCTGGCGAGATGACTTAGACCAACATAAGCAACAGTGGCACAGAATAGCTTGCGACAGAAGTCTGTGGAGAAACCTGGGGAAGGCCTACATCCAACAAAGGACTTTTGAAGGCTGAAATGATGATGATGATATATGAGAGGTCTGTCCAGAAACACACAGTGTGTTCTACTTCTAGATACCTTCCCTCAAAGCTGACATTAATTTGTTTTTTTTTATGAAGAATATTTTTTTTCTCTATATCTCTTATTTCTTCATGGACAGATTTAAAGTTTGCTGTTGTTTTCCTGGGTACTTTCTTCATGTGGATCCATATGATATGGTTCAGAATAGCTGATGACTGATCCTCATTATCTGCTACATCTTTGCTTATATCATCCAAATCTATAAAAAAAATTGCTCATATCCATGTAGTGTTCGCTGTCTGAATCCATTTTCACATGGTTAGTGGACTACAAACAAACTGGGTGGCAGAGTCAAGTTATCTCTATGTGACATCACATAATGGCAGAGCAGCCTTTATCAAATCTAGCAAGTCTGATTGAAACCTGTGCTGGCTGGTGTGATTAATTTTATCAACAAACATAAATCTGTCCAAGTATTTATTAATTTATGGCTCAGAGTAAATCATAAATAAATAGAGTTTATTCTAAGTTATTTTGGTTTTGTCGTCAGTTGATTTCAAGGTGAAGACAGTATCAATAATATGCTCACATATGATTAACAGAATACAGCTGATATTATTTCCTAACTCATACAGTATTATTTCCCTATTTTCATGTTATGACTTGCATACTTTGGGGATTTTTAATACTGTACAGTGATGTACTGTATTATTGGTTAATTTCTATTCGATTTTTTCCATTTTGACTATCGTGTTCTTTGGTGAATTTAATCTTGTACAGTATTATAAGTCGATTTCTAATAAAAAATTTCTCGTTTTGACTCACGTTTGTTAGCAACGCACATAACTGTGTACTGTGATACTCACAACTCTGCCATTGCACTCAGACCATCATAACTTACCAGACCTATAAAAAAAAACGTAGCTTTGAATTGTCGTTAAATGATGCGTCGCTACACGAGTACTAATACGTTACGTTTTGATAAATTTTTGTTATTCAAACATGAAAAGACAGGAAATTTTAAATTCTAAAACCTGTACATTCCCTCTTTGATAAAACAAAAAACTCCCATAGGCAAAATAGTCACCTTTGAAAGTGACTTCTATAAATTGATAAAATAATAAATATAAAATTAAAATATGAAAATTTCTAATGTACAACTTTTAGAATATAAAATTATCTTTCAAATTTCTTAAGTGAAAAAATGACCAAAAACAAAAAGAAAAGTGGGAGTTTGAAGTACAGTAACTCCAAAATAACATTGTTTTAATGGAAATGAGTTGCTCGTCTTTAAAGAAGTTGACAGCAAGGCAGAACAAAGGAAGCAGGAACTGAGGTAAAGTAGAAAAGTAAAAGACTTCAGCTAGAGGTAAAAAGATTCTGCAAAGACCCTTGATTAATGGCTACAGTACACCATGTGAGGTGTACTGATGGCAGTAGCCCTCTTTCAGGATTTTTAATTATTGAATTAATTTCAAAATGTAATAAACATTCTAGGAGAACTATCAATTTAACCATATCGAATGGAAGAACCTTACAATAGAAAACCCAAAAAGTAAAATTATTTATGTAAAAACACTCATACTTGGATAAACTATTACGTTAGCATACTGCCTTATGCCACAGTAGATCACAAAAAAAAATTGAGCAGTGAGTAAGGCTTGAACTCTAAATCTTAGAGACATGAGTCAGAGATGTTTCCACTAACCTAATCTATCACTATAAAAAGTTACACTAGAGAAAGGTGTTATGCAAGAGCTGTTTTTGTGTAAAGTATCAAGCTACAACTCAGTACTACACTAACACATTGGTTCTTACTGTATTGGTCTTGACTACATTTTCCTGCTAGAATCTATTTATACTATAATATATGTTCTAGAGAAGCATAGACAATGCTATGCTATTGCAGGTTCTTTATAAAGCCTCACACTAGCATTACAATACTAGTAATCAAAGACGTCGAAATGACAATTGTTAGTCTTCTACCGAGAAAAATATCCACAGCCTCCTCCATAGAAGAACTGCAGACTCTGACACTTATTTTGAGCACAGAATGAGTGAGACTAATACTAGTTGCTGAAGCCATAATTGAGGGCCACCACCATATGTTACTGAGCACAAACTACATGGTATAAGAAAGTCAATTCTCTAAGAGAGAAGTGTGCCGTCCTCTACAGGTAAGAGCTGTAGATACTGCAATACTAAAGATGTAGCTGCAGTGAGCAGAGAGGATATTTCCCATATGACACTGGTAGAACCTGCAGTTGAAACTGTCGATATATCCCGGTTTAATACCACATAATAAATGCTGGGGCAGCTGGCAGCTACTGAGTCAGGTTAGGAGGATTTTTTTTCCTTTTTTGCTATGGTTGAATCTTTTGACCCTTATGAATGAATAGCACATAAATTTTGTTATGGCTGAGTCTTTTAACACCTTTGAATATACAGCACATAAATTTTCAGTAAGTCATTAAAATAATGACCAATTATTATGCACATACAAAAATTTCATAAAAATACCTGCATCAATTCAACAGTCCTTTGACGGCGTGATGTCATTTCTGAGCTAGATTTTTTGTAAAATAAAACATAAGCTTCACATTTAGCAACAGTTTCTGGTGATACTTCTGTCACGTACTGATCATCAAATTCATACCATCGACCATTACTCCAGTTTTGGCAGTATGCTGTGTAATGACCTCCTCCAGCAGTGCCATGATGGCATATTACAGCATACAAATCATAGATATTGACTTCAGATGAACAATCTGAAAAAGCGGCAAACTATAATCAACTTATACAAGGGAAAAGTTTATCTAAAATATTGTACAAATTTTAGCCCTAAGCTTAAAAATAAGAATACAGCAAAAACACAGAAATGCTACTTCAACTTCACAGAAATCATCTACAATACTTTGAAATAATAAAAAGTCATTAAAAATACTAAAGATAATTGAACAGTAAGTAAATACTGACTGGCAAAATAAATTGGATATATCACTGTAATCCATAAGAAACTTATAAGAGGCAAAATGTTAAGGAAACTCATCAATGCAATATTCAGGTTTATTGCTGCATATAAAAAAATATGCCAATAAAAATATCACATTCTAAAAGTAATTTGTACTTTTCCTAGCTGTGCAAGCTTAAGTTCTTTAGTAGGGTAAGATTCTAGTGAAAGCTGGAAACAGCCAATAAAGAATTATCAAGGTACTGGCAACTGCCACCCAGTATCCACTGGTGGTACATGTCTGACAGCACTCAGACCCTCAATCTGATTCTGTCTAAAACTTGCAGAGTGAATGCGGCAGGAAGTGAAAGATAAAGAACTTGCGTTTGTATAGCTAGGAAAAATATAAATCACTTTTAAAATTTGTAATTTGTTCCTACAAAAATAAAAGCCTTTGATCTTTAGGAGGGGAGTCATCCTTAGGAGGAAGTACTGTTCACCCAACTGGCTGGCTAGCAACCCATTACCTGTATTACAATTCTCAGTCTGGTTAGAAGACAGAGCAAAGGATACTTGCATCCTGTGATCCAGGATTGAATGACCTACTGTATCAATGCCCATGAGTTTTTTAAACCTGAACCTATCTCCAGTGGGAACAATGCTCTTGTTAAGGACTAAATTAAGTATTTGGTTTGGCCTATCACCCTCACAAGTTATGTGGGGATTATACGCTTACAATTTTAGCAAAATAATTACCTGTCACTAGTGTGCTCACCTGCATCGGTGTCTGTTCCAGCTGCACAACGTTTCACCAATTTAACAATAAACGACAATACGCGGTGTGAAATGTTGAATGCTTTCGAATGAGCATTACAAAATGACTGTGGAGATTCTGTAGAGAGTAGGGTTCCCCTACTGTATAGAACCTGAGAAACACCCCTTATAGTAAGTAAAGTAATCTCAAGAAAGGGAAGGAAAGAAGGCCAGACATTCTTACTCTTAAACCTTAGAATTATGATGTAAATGCTATCTTAGATGTGATGTTTCTGTGTCTAGAAAGAAGTGAGGCTTGCTACACCAATTGCTGGGCAGATACCATGGGCCCTATGGAGAATGTATCCAGGAACCTGTGGGGGCAATACCGTGTACGTGGTCTGTCTCTTCCATACACCCGCCTTCAACACTTGGGCAACTGAATCGTTATTTCTGAAGGATAAAGTGGTACCAACTCCCTTGACTTCATGGGCCTGAGGAGGAACTGAGGTCGATGGTTCGTTCCTTTTCTCCCTGTAGGCTCTACTGATGACATCATGAAGCCAGAAGATGGTATTTCTGGATATTTTCTTCTTTGTCCTCCCTGTGCTAACAAAGAGATTCTGTAAGTTTAGTCTATATGATCTAGTTTATTTCATGTAAAACCTCATTGCCTTTACAAGACACTGAAGCAAGTCGTCAGGATGTGATCTAAGGGCCCTCGTCACATCCCAGCCAGGACTTTTGATTTCCCGAGGGGAATAAGATTATTCAAAACTCCAAATCAAAGCTAATATTTCTCAAGAAAAAGGTCTACTCTTCTTAGTCTGAAAACTTGGCTCAAGGCTGAACAATAGTCTTTAACAGCCGAAACTGAGAGTTTCTCATCCAGTAGGTACATGAGATACTTAGCAACTAGTGCAACAGACTTCAAGTTGAGAAGTGTTCCTCCTACGGCACCAATCACAGAAGTGTTCACTGCTTGGTAGACTGCTGTTGAAGACTCAAAGATATTGATTGACTGAGTGATTTAAAATTTTCTGGCATTTCAAAAGTATCCAGCGAGTTGCTAAGCAGTTGGTTGTAAAAAGTCATTCTCTCTGAAGAGATGCAAGATAACCTCCAGCAGTGAAGGTACTGCAAGGGTACCTCTTCACGTGCATCTGACACAGGAGGTCATCACAGTTGGGAGCTCTCTTGGAACTTCTTGACTTAGAAGGTCTGGGTGCAATGCTGCGTGTGGTAATTTCAGTGCTACTAGATTCATTTGGAGATTGGGAGTGACCATGGCTCTGCTGATCACTTTCCTTATCAGACAAATTGATGGGAAGGCATAGATGTTAAGGCCTTCCCACATGTTGAAAAGCGTCCTCTACAGCTGTTGTTTAGTCTGGCACTCGTGAACAATAAACTATTAGTTTGTTGTTTAGGTTAGTGGAAAACACGACTATTATTGGGGAACCCCACAAAATCAGAAGTTACATTGCTACTAGAGGATTCAAAGACCACTCTGATTGTAACAACTCAGGACTGTTTGCGGTCACGTTTCATTTTCCTTGAATGAAATGTGTTGACAGGGTCACTGCGTTATCATTTGACCATGAGTGCATGCTCACCGCCAAGAAACTGACTTCTCCTACTTGCTGACCGCAGTCACTACTGCAGTGGTGTTGCTCATCAACACCACTGAGTGACTTTTTACTATGTCTGAAATGGATCAGAACTAAGTATGCCGCTTCCAGTTCCAAGATGTTTATATGAGACCTCTTTTCTACTTCCTCTGTCCATGCACCTGATGTGGAGTGAGCTAGAATGTGGGCTCTCCACGCTTCTCTAGAAACATCTGAGAAAAGGATAAGTTCTAGGGAAGAACCTGTAGGGGGTGAGAACTCCAACAAGTTCTCCTGCAGCCACCAGGATAGGTCCTCTAGGGCTTCCTGTGTCACCTTGACCAGTACATTCAAAGGTTAACAATGTCTGGTTTCAGTTTCATCAGAATAGATGCTCACCAGAATGTCAGCCAGGTAAGCCCAAACAACCACTGTGGTGCCCAACCACAGCAGTGGTCCCCCCAGTAAATGCAGGCAAGCCCAAACTCCCACTGTGGTGCCCAACCACAGGAGTGGTCCCCCAGTGAACATCTTAAATTCACGGTCCCGGACGGGGATTGATCTGTGGCCATATGAATGCTAGGCGAACATGTTACCACAGCACTAGCCAGGAGGCTGGAGGGTAGAACCTTTGTCTCCAACTAGACTTCAGAGTCTACTGCAAGAAATGAAGGTGTATCCTCCCGTGTGGAACCAAACGTTCTAGGGAAGACAAGATGCCTAAGCAGTCCCTGCCAGTTCTTTTCTTTGAGGGATTCCTGTGCAAAGAAGGGAGTTGCAACCGTCTTCAACCTTTGTGACCTGTCCTGTGATGGGAACACTTTTCCTTGGACCATGTCTATACACATCCCTAAGAAGAAAAATATCTGACATACGGTGAGATCAGACTTTGAAATTTCTTCGGATCCCCTGATCCTTACAACATAAAGAAAAAGTTCCCAGTGGAGTAGAACCTGGGACTCTGTCTCCACCAACAACAGCCAACCATCGAGGTATTGGAAAAGTCTTATTCCCATTACGTGAGCCAGGTTAAAACCCATTTGAACATTCGTGAACACTTGAGGTACTATGGAAAGGCGGAAACAGAGAACCCAAAACTGAAACTTACTTGTTCTCAGAACAATCCAAAGGTGCTTCATTGAGTTCTGGTGAACTGGAATTTGGAAGTATTCGTCATTTATGCCTAAGGACAGTAAAAAATTGTTCCATCTTATTGCATGGAGGACCGTGGTGGGGGTCTCCATCTTGAACTTTGTAGAACATCGTTCAGATGGGACAGGTTGTCGATTGATCTCCAACCTCATGACAGTTTCTGTCCCCAGAACAGATTGCTGTAGAATCCAGGAGACAAATCCTAGACCTCCACTACTACTTTCTTGTCTAATATCTGTTTGACTTTCCTCTGAAAGAGTAGGTCTTTGATGGATCCTCTCGAATATAATGAATGGCTCATGGGTACTGAAGTGAGAGGAGGGAGAGTCGGTGAACAAAACGCGAAGAACCTCCCCTGTCCAAGGTTCTGCCAAGTGGAATTTCCACCTCGTCTACCAACTTAACAGGCATCCCCCCACAGGTGTTGATATGAGTTGGAATACCACCCCTAACAAGATCCTCTCTTACCTCGAAAGGACTAGTTATGGTCAGCCAATCTCTTAAATGTTGTATTTACAGTATTGGTCTGCCTCTTTCTCTTAGGCAGCTGCCTTTGGGGAGAGTTCTTATGTTCAGCAGGCAGGTTATTTGAAAGTGGCGACTGTCTTAAAGAAGGAGGCTTGACTCATTTTTCCCCACTTTGCTACTAATGCATCAACTTTGTCCGGGGAAAAGAGAGAGGCACTCTGTGTCAGTGGGGCATTTCACAAAGACAGTGTATCTTTGAAGGTTATATGTCTGACAAACTTTGACCACTGTGTCATTCCAGTTTGGTACCCAATTGCTTCACTGGTATGCAGACTGGTGTCCCAAAAGCTCCACCGCCTTTACGCCTGGAAAGGTGAAGTCTTCATGTTGCTTATGTATCTTAGAATCCTCAAAATTCTGATATACTGCAAAATATGTGAGGTAGCCTATAAATCTAACATTGCCGCTGCCTCCAAGGCTGGGAAAACGGATGATTGTTGTGCTAGCTTTTTTAAGGTACACTTTAAAGGTCTCACCTTAGCAGGACCTGGTGAGTCAGCAACATGGAAAGTCTCGACAGGCTCTGTGGAGGCAAGTCTTGCCCTCTTCAGTGAAGATATCTGAATATGGGAGTTTACAATGTTTCTTGCAGATGACATTTGTTTATTTTTCTTCTTTGAAATGATGTCCTTCTTTTCCCCGATTTTCTTGACTTGGGAAAGGAGTGAAGTAAGGAAGGGGGAAACAATGTTCTGTGTAAGGGGGTTCAATCATCTGGAGACTCAGGGTCCGGACATGGTTGTGATGTCTCTTCTGTTGATTTTTACCACTTCGATAAACAATTACTATAGGATAGAGACTATATTCACCCCTAAACTTTGGAAACCCCAGTTTAGGGTCTATAAGGTGTTCATCTCCTTTCTTGGCATTCAGAGGAACAACACACAACTCTCCTGGGCACTCATGATCCTTAGGGCATGACACTCCTCTTTTATTGTTGATAGAAACAACAAGAAACTCTGATGAGCTAAGTTAGAGTGCTCTCTCTTATTATCAGTTAACCCTCCATATTTGTAGAGGTTAGGTAAGACAGACACGAGTGATGATTGAGAATCTGCAAATGATTGCCGCCCTATGGTGGGTCAACTAATGACCCACCAACTCCAAGACCATTATCTACTTGCAGTCGTCTAAGACACTAGGTAACCCATTGTAGTGCACTACATTGTTTTCACATGGTTTCTATCATGGTATTGTAGTTCATTCTACTTTTCGGAGGTAATTGTACATTATTAACACAGCTTCAGTACAAGTAAGACGAGTCATATAATGAAAGTCATCACCCCACCACGCTATGAATAAATAGCAACAAAACACTTTTTCTTACCTAATAACACAATCTGATACTGTAGAGTGAAAAGTCACTACTGTAATAGCTGTTAAATGTACCAAAAATTGAGAAGAATATACAAAAATGCTTTAAGGAAACAATTATCTCTTCAAAAAATCCTGATTTCTGAGAATGTAATAATGTTTTATACTATAATTGGTCAGCTGATTATCAAATGCCGTGTTTAGTTTCGTAAACAGTTACAATACTGTAAATACACTATTAAGGGATTTTGACAAAGGAAAAATCTATTTCTGGGTGAGGAACCTGTGTCACCCAGTGAAATGCTCCTTATAGCACCATTTCTAAGGCATAAATATTGCTAAATATACCAGAGAAAAAAGATGCATGGAATGCCAGGAATAAACCAGCTCGCTCACTCTAATGAGTGTCGGTATAGTAACTGGGGCGAGATAGAACCACGACCATAGGTCCCTCACCAGTTACACCTCTCCTTCTTCAACATACCCCGGAACTACGAGGTGCCGATCTACAGCCGACTGCTGCCTTCTACTACGACTATCCTCCCCTCACCCCTACCCCTCCCCACGCTCCCTCCCTCATTCCTCCTTAGCACCAGCGAATGTTCAGACGTGTTTTTCTTAGCTCTGTGTTGTTTTGTGTTTTTCGAGATGTCCAACGTTTTGGAGATCCCTGCTCTCAAATTGAGTATTATATTTGTCTGTTTGGGATTTTTAGGTAGCGACACTCGTTAATTTTTAACCTTGTTGGTTTTTATCCAGCCGCTCTATTAGTAATTTTTTTAATAAACATATAAATATTCATTCTACCAAAAGTGGAAAAATAAGGTGATATTCTCTCTCTCTCTCTCATACAGTAAAAATTCTTATACAGTATAAGTAGTCGTCGACATTCAACCAATATAGGGACTGAGAAACGGGTTGTTACTTGATCTGGACGTATGACTAACTCAAAATGTTAAGTTTCCGTGGATTTATTATGCTGTGTCAGGATGCTGTGATGATCTTGGTCATATTTTATCAATATTTTCTTGTTGCATACCATTATTTCATTTCCCTGGTTCAAAAGATATAATATGCAGTATTAAGGCGTCTTTGTATTCTATTTTTCAATTTGGGAAGCGTTTTAACAATCAACTATCACCGACTTTTTTGTTTTGTTTAGCTTTACTTGTGATAAGCTGATTTCAAGGTCCTGCTGCTGTATCAACAATATGTACACATACGAATAACAAGAAGTGTTGTTTATATAATTTCTTATCTTGTTCAAAAATCTTCATAATGAATATTACATCAGCACCAATATCTTATAAGTTATCATAGGTTTCATTGTGCAACCCCTAAATATTAGCCCATAAAATATAATTTTATATATCTCTGGTATCATGCAAGTTCCTTTTTTAAGAAATCAAATTACAATAAACTAACCTCCTTTACTCCATTTATGTATCCCATTTTCTTGTTCAATAGGTTAAAAAATAAAAGAGAATGATAAAAGTAACGTAATAATCATTGCATAAACCCATACAA